>NW_007218393.1:294721-365997 GCF_000164805.1 Carlito syrichta | reverse complement strand
CCATCCCTTCTTGATAAAAACCCTCAAACACCTAAGTATAGAAGGAACATACCTCAAAATAATAAGTGTCATCCATGACAAACCTGTAGCAAACATATTGCTAAATGGACAGAAACTAGATACATTTCCCCTGAAAACTGGAACAAGACAAGGCTGCCCAATCTCACCCTTCTTGTTCAATATTGTGTTGGAAGTCCTAGCTTGGGCAATTAGACAAGAGAAGGAAATAAGGGGTATCCAAATAGGAAAAGAAGAAGTCAAGTTATCCCTCTTTGCTGATGATATGATCTTATACCTTGAAAATCCAAGAGAATCTGTCAAAAACCTGCTTGCATGGATAAGACTTTTGGCAAAGTCTTGGGGTACAAAATAAATACGCAAAAGACAGTTGCATTACTATACACCAACAATAAGCAGGCAGAGATCCAAATAAAAAGCACAATCCCATTCACAATAGCCACCAAAAAATAAATAAATAAATAAAATGAAATACCTCAGCATCTTCCTAACCAGAGAAGTGAAAGACCTTTACAATGAGAATTACAAAACACTGTCCAAAGAAATTCAGGAAGACACAAACAAATGGAAAACTATTCCATGCTCATGGATAGGAAGAATCAACATTGTTAAGATGTCCATCCTACCAAAGGCAATCTACAGATTCAATGCAAGATCATGTGGTTATTGTTTTCACATCTGTTGATGTATTTAATTACATTTATGGTCTTGTGGATGTTGAATCAGCTCTGCATCCTGGGAATAAAGCCTACTTGGTCATGGTGGGTGATTTTTGAGATGTGTTTTTGGACCTGATTTGCTAGAATCTTGTTGAGGATTTTTGCATCTATGTTCATAAGGGATATTGGCTTGTAGTTCTCTTTTTTTCTTGGATCTTTACCCGGTTTGAGTATCAGTGTGATGTTACCTTTGTAAAATGATGTGGGGAGAATTCCATCTTTCTCAATTGCCTGAAATACTTTCAATAGGATTGGTATCATCTCCTCCTTGTATGTTTTGTAGAATTTTGCTGGAAAGCCATCCAGTCTGGGGCTTTTTTTGGTAGGTAGTTTTCATATGACAGTCAATTTTGTGAGTTATTATTGGTCTATTTAATGTCTTGATGTCTTCTTGTTTCAACTTGGGGAGGTTGTGTGATATCAGAAAGTCCTCCATTTCATTTAGATTATCAAGTTTGTTTCCATATTGGTGTACATACTAATCTCTGATAATCCTTTGTATTTATTTGGGGTCAGTTGTGATTTGATCTTTTGTATTTCTGATTGTGTTTATTTAGGCTTTTCCTCTCATTTTCTTGGTCATTTGGCTAGGGATCCATCAATCTTGCTAATTCTTTCAAAAGAACCAGTTTTTTGCTTTGTTGATGTTTTCTATGATACTTTTGTCTTCCATGTCCCATATTTGGGCTCTTATTTTTATGATTTGGATTCTTATGGTAAATTGGGGGTTTTGGTGGTCTTCTCTTCCTAGCTCCCTTAGGTGATTTGTTAGGCCCTCCACTTGTGTTCTTTCATTTTCTTGATGTGTACTCATAGAGATGTAAATTCCCTTCTGGAATACCCATCAGGCATAGGTTCAGTATCTTGTTACAATCACACATCTCTTGTAGACTTTGTTCTTTCTTTCTGAGCCTTCTTTCTATGTTTTTTGCAGATCAGGTTAATTCCATGTTCTCGTCTTCAATTTCTGAGATTCTCTCTTCAGATAGATTAATTCTGCTTTCTGTGTGTGTCATCTTGTTATTTATTTCCTGGATGAAATTTTTTATTGCCAAAATCTTTGTTACAAGTTCTTTTGGTGTTGCATATTGTCTTTCTTGAGTCTTATTCACTCTTTCCATCTACTCTCTAATCCTTGTCTTATTCTGGGCCAGTTTTGGTGACTTCCATTGTTTGGGCTCCAAGGTCTGATTTTTCAGGAGTTTTCTCTTTGTTACACTTGAAATTGCCTGTGATCTTTCTTTGGTTTTTCCTCCTTTGTGACAGATCTCTTATTTTTCTCTTTAGTTCTATTATTCCATGTCAGTGGGAGAGGTTTCCCTTCTGATATTTGCTCAGCCCTCTATTATTCCCTAATCCAGGCTCTGGATTTGTTCTATTTTGAAACAGGACTGTGGGTGGGAAGGTTTGCTCTTGTAGTTTTTGAAAGTCAAATAAGGTAGGGGATGGGATGCTAGGTTTCAGAAACTACTTGCAAATTACAGTGTTCACTGATTGTGGTATGTGTTCCCTGAGACCCACTCCCCACCGCCACTCTATATGATGATGCAAAGCAGAAACCAATGCAAAACACAATTGAACATACATACACAGACACAAACATACCTCCCAAACAAACTGGAATAACAACAAAGTGAAACAAAACAAACAACAACAAAAACCCCAAGAAAAATGAATACACATATACTTGTGTAGCACAAACTGAATGGAGAAGAAAAACAGAAAGATCAGAAAAAAAAAAGGAATTCAGATTGAACCCTCACACATGTATTGAGACACACCTTAAACTATAAAAAATAAAAATAAAAAAATCAGAAGAACAAAAGAGCAAAAACAAACCTACACCAACAACAAAATGGTAAGATGAACACTCAATCATTCACACACACATATAAACAGAAAATAACAAACAAAAGAAGGAAGAAACAGAAAAAGAAAAAAAATTGGGGGATGCAGATCAAACCCTCACATACACATTCACGCACAAAGGAGAAATATTTAAAAATAGATGAACAAACAAACGAACAGGCAACAAATTAGAAAAAAATAAAAATAAATGCCTGCCCTCTTGTGGCAGGCTCTGTAATTGTTCTAATCTGGTCTCTCCTGCAGAGCTTCCACCTCCTTCATTCTCTCTCCAGTGTCTGGAGTAGGGAAGGAGAAGGGGTTGGAGGTGGGTGGGGCTGCAGTCCTCCCATCCCACTCTCTTATGGTCAGGGAGATCTCCTCTGGTGGAGAAGAGTGGGATTGTCTCTTCCCCAGGTATGTACTCATGGTGGGTGCTCCTGCCCAGCCTATCCTGGAATGGAGTTCTCCTATTGTGACTGACATCCAGGATCCACCTGGGTTTGTCCCTCCCAGTCATGGTCCAGCTGTGTGGGTTTAACATTCAGAGGATTGCTGAGGATAAGAGGGTTTGGGTCAGCCCTGGACTCACCACTGATCTCTTTGGAGTCCTTCCTCATCCTTTTTTGGCCACTCCCTTTGTCCTGTGACTTGATCAGAGTAGGGGGTGGGGTGCCTGGGACTCAGCACTCATCAGGTCCCTCCTAAGTTTGTGGTTTCAGGATATTCACTCTCGGTCACGATCAATCCCTGAGTAGTTGATCTGCCAGTCATAGAGATCGGGTCTGTTGCTCCGTGGTGGGCAAGTCAGAGCACTCTCCTGCCCCACCTTCAAGATGGTGCCAGGGTGCTTCTCTTGTCCTCTTTGGTGGGACTCTGCCCCTAGGCTTCCTCTGCAGCCCCTGCTGCCAGTGCCCAGTCAGGCACTGAAGTGGTGAGGCAAAACCAAGAGCTGCCAGTCTCTCCTGCTGCAGTGGTGAGGCAGAGCCTGGGACAGTAGTCTCTCCCTGCTGTTGCTTCACAGGAAAACTTTTGTCTATTAAAACAAAAATGGCACTTGGCTTCTGTGACCTGGGAAGAACTGGGGACCAGGCAGAGAAGCTGCAGCACCAGTTGTTGCACCAGGGCCCTTGCCACTTGCTCACAAGCCTGCGCTAAGTCAATCGCTCCCAGCATTTTCTTCCCAGGAAGGGTTTTGTTGACTAAAAAAAAAAAATGGTGCTTCGCCTCTGCATTCTGGGAATTGCTAGGGTGCAAGTCTAGCAGTTGTGGCACCAACTGCTGCACCAGGAGAACCCTGGCTGCTCTGCTAGTTCCTTAGCCCTCACTCAGGTAGCCACTCACCTGCCTACTCACTTGTACACAAAATTTTCCATACACTCGCTCATTCACACTGGGACTCAAATAGTCCGACTGGTTCAACTGCCATCCTCCCGACCTCCCTCAAGATTTTCTTAAGTGTCTTGTAACAGTAAGTCTTTCAGCCTTTGCTGAGGGGCTCTATGTGTATGTTGGGGTATGTCTTGAATGTCAGAAGTGGGAGATTAGCATGCTTTATGTCTTTCCCTGACATGCACACAAACTTGCACATGTGTATGTCCTTCTAGTTCACAGTTATGTGTTAGAGTTTTTTTTTAAGATCACTATGGGGACACATCATTTCCCAGTTTCTCCTTTTAAGTTGTGTGGTCATTCTCTTGTTAGCCCAACTAGTAACAGTTTCTCAGATAACTGTGAAGTTGAAGAATTGCAAGTGATTGTTTTTGCACAGAGTGACTTGTGCATTAGGTCAAATAAAGACAAACTCTGAGATTGGTGCTTTTCAAGACACAGCTATACAAGTCAAATAGTGATATTCCTTGGGGTTAGGGCTTTTAAGGGTAGTCCAAACCCATTCTACTTTTTTCAGTGGCTGCTAGGCTCAAGGTTTTCATGGCTACCATCATTGTGGAGCTGTTGTGTTTTAAAGCCACTGCAATTCTAGGAAGAGGAGACTGCATTAGGGCAAGTTAAAATGCCACAATCCTTGTAGTTCTTACTGAGCTTTAGCTGTTTTTCTTGAATAAACATTCATTAGATTGCTGCAATACTTTATTTTCAGAGTTCTGAAAAAGTTGATTCTAATAATTCTACCAGTGTCTTTTCTCATTGTCTTTGTGGAGAAATGGATTTTCAGAGATTCTTATTCTGTCATTCTAGAAGTGCTCTGAGGTCATAAGTGTTGATCTATTTTAAAATTTGGTGTTTTTGTTATACTTAATTTTTAAAACAATTTAAAATATAGAATAACAGAGACTGACATAAATAAATATGTGAGATATCAATACACCTAAGGCTCATAATTACTAGTGTGAACCTTTTAATCATAGTTGTATTCTTTTGAAATCTATTAATAATACAGCATTGTCATGGTTCAATTATTTGGGTGTTTCTGTTCTAAGGAGTTATCTATCTTAAGAAGCACTTAAATAATCAACATTCTTGGTTCATGACTAAGAGCACAAGCTTTGTTTTCTGAAAAACATGATTTTAATTTTTGTTTTATTATAAATATATGACATTAGACATGTGTTTAATGTTTTTGACTTTCAATCTTCTCATTTATAAAACGGAACCACAATGTATACCTCATATCGTTATGCTGAAGATTGAATGACACAATGTATGTAAAACTCTTTCCTCAATAAATAGCACCTATTATTATTTAAAACTGAAGCAGTAGTTTGGATATAATTTCAGTTGGAAGGTATTAGCAGGTGGGATGGCTTATTCATTGTCAGAAGTTTAACATCCTCCCACCTCTTTCAGTTGGTTACTTTGAAATTTTCCATACTGCATTTTCTGCTGTGATTTTTTTTTTTTTTTTGGTATCGTATATTTATAAATTTTAGTTTCAGGGCACAGGGGAGGGTCCTTCTGATAGTATCCTCAGTCAATTTAACAGTCTTACTTTCTCCCTAGGGCCAGACAATCCCACTGGAGGCTACTTTTTATTAGTAGTAAGCTTACTACTTCATATAAAGTAATAATTTTACATGTATACCTAGCATGCCAGTGATAAACACAGATACTGCACTGAATGCTATCTATCTTTATCTAAGTATCTGTAACCCGTACTAGATAGCGATAAGATTGGTATGACTTGCTTTTGTATTTTCCAATATCAGGTTATGCAGTTTCTTCATAGCAGATGCTAAATGTATCTAATAGACAAAATGAAAAGGATATAACTGTTATAACTTTGAGAAGTGCTTCCAGAAATAATAACAAAAATTAAATTAAGCAAAATGTACATTAGGACATTTAAATAATTTTCTCAATACATAGTATTAAAAGCATTCCACATAATACTGATTTTGAGATTCACAATAAATACATGTTCAGACATTTTACTTATCTACGTTTGAAATCCTATCTGTGTATTTGAGCAAATATTTATGGTAAAATTACAATTACTAATTTTTAACTTCAAATTGCCACATACAATATTTTTTGGAAGTAGGACACACAGAGAATACCAATTGTTTTAGAGAGTGTGTGAATTTTGTTAGTTTAAAATGTGATTGTTCTTCCCAAATCAGGGAATCTCCTTAGTCTAGGTCTGCGCTTCCTGTTGGGTTTTGGTGATGATCATTCATGTTGTATGTACATGTGATTTGCTTCTTTGGTCCAGTGACCATTTTCAGAGGTTACCAGTTACCCTGCGCTCTTACTTTACTTTCCAACTCCATTTAGTTAGTGAATTAAGGAAGGAGCTATTTTCTTTTTAAGTTTTATTTCAAAGATTTGGGGTACAATTCAGAGTTAGGTATACACACATAGATTAGGCAGGCACCCTTGTTGATGAGGTGTGCCCCTCCTTCCCTAGCAGTTTCCTTCAACTACAAATCCCACGCCCCTGCCCCCGGGCAGTTTCCCACTACTGCCAATCTGTTCAAGGTTCACTGTTGAGTGAGAACGTGTGGTATTCTGTTCTTTGTTTCTGTGATAGATCACTGAGCATGATCAACTCTAAATCCATTCAAATTGCTGCAAAGTCCATATGTTTGTCCTTCTTTATGACTGCATAATATTCTATTGTGTATATGTACCACATTTTTAAAATCCAGTCCAGCTTCGTTGGGCAGCATGGTTGGCTCCATGTTTTTGCTATTGTGAATAGAGCCGCAACAAACATATGTGTGCAGGTATCTTTTTTGTAGAATGACTTGAGTTCCTCCAGGTATATTCTCAATAGGGGATTGCTGCGTCATATGGCAGGTCAATTCCTAGTTCTTTCAGAAATCACCACACTGTCTTCCAAAGAGGTTTCACCAGTTTGCATTCCCACCAGCAGTGTAGAAGTGTTGGATGGAGTTATTTTCTATTGTATTTATTTATAGATGATTTGAAAAACTTTGTGAACTCCAAAATGTTATTTTTTCAAACAAAACTAAAAGAAATTACAGTGTGGGTCCAGAGTATGTGTAGAAAAAAGGTAATGCTCTCATAATCATCTATATCACTGATTATTTGGATCTAGAATTATTTGACGAGTGGCATCTATTGTATTTTCTCTAGGAAACAAAGAGATTTTGGCTCCAGATGAAACTGGGAAGGAGTGACTTGGCAAGCTAATGCAGAGAATTGCTTGAGGCCAAGAGTTTGAGACCAGCCTGGGCAGTATAGTAAGACCTCTTATCTAAAACAACAACAACAACAACAACAACAAAAAAACCCAAACATTAGCTGGTCATGGTGGCACATGCCTGTAGTTTCAACTACTTGGGAGGCTGAGGTTGGAGGATTGCTTAAGCCCGGGAATTTGAGGTTGCAGTGAGCTATGATTGCACCACTGCACTTCAGCCTGGGTGACAGAGGGAGACCACATTTCTAAAATGACAACAGCAACAAAACAAAAAACAAAACCCAAAAGAAAATGGGAAGGAAGCTAATATTTACAGAGGGTCTACAATGTCCAGATGTAGTGCTAAAAATTTCTTCACACATTACTTTAACTTTCTTCAGTCCTGAGGAGTAGTTGTCACTATTTTTTCTATTTTTTTTCAGATGGGAATTTTTTTTTCTTAGAGAGTTTAAGTATTTTGCTATTGGTCATAACACTAGTAAAGATAGAGCCAACTTAGGTCTACAAGATACCTAATTCCATCTCATTTTTGATACTTTCTTAGGAGTAGTGTGAATGTCAGATTAAGAAGATACATTTACACTTTTATGAAATGAAGAATGTTAAAGAGGATATTTATACAGTTCCTCGTATAGCAGTAGATGGTTCAGAAGGGCAACAGTAATGTGTGTGTGTGTGTGTGTGTGTGTGTGTGTGTGTGTGTGTGTGTGTGTATTATTTTTTTAACCAGATACTGATAAAGAAATAATAATCAGGTAATGTTCTTTCCCCTCATCGTTCTTTACCCAATTTTCCAAAGTTTAACAATTTAATTGGTTATAAAATAGAAACTCCTAAATAAATATCCTATTTCTGCTACATAGAAATACAATGTTTCTAATCAAGAAAAGCCTGTTGAGCATCTGACTTAATAAGAATAATTTTTTTTCTTCATGAAGGTACTTATAATCCTCATTATTTTATAGTTTGTTTCCAATATAGATCCCAAGTTCTCTTGGCATAACTATTCAATGATTGATTATCATATTGAGTATCTGCTTATGTTTGGCACTTACTTTCTTTGGCTCATTCAGATCCATCCTCTGCTTTTCTCTCTCTGTTCTGTGTCCTGAAAGGCTGGCCTTTATGAAGTGTATCAGTGGTGTCTCCTGCTCTCTTGGGATTTCCCTGTGGCAGTCACCTTCAGGAGAATGGAAGGCTGAAAAAGAGTATTTTCTTTTCTTTGATTTGTTTTCTACTGAATCTTCATAGAGTTTCTTCACTCTATCTGCAATAAACCGCTGCTCCTGTAGCTATAGTTACACTACTGAAGTTCCAGCAACTTCTCCCTTCCCCTTTTTACACAATAACAACTATGGTTTGCTGGCTTCCTTTACACTTGCCTACACTTTTGTAAAAGGCCCTTTGAGTGTGAAATTTGTGTCCTACCAGAGACCTGACTGATACACAACTAAATACTGAGCAACGTACTAGCCTCTGAACTCTAGAAAGAATAAAGAGTGATTCTTAACTTAGTGGACAGACATGACTAACAAGCCAAAAACAGACATATGGAATGAAACATACAAGTACAAATTAACTTAACCAAGAGGTCTAATGATTGAATGTGGAAATGGAAAAGAGAAACGGAGTTAGTGATAATCTTCTAAAGTATAAATTTGGTAGAGTAATGCTAAATATTTCTACAAAATATCACCCCCAGTATACATTCTAATTAATTCTGTTCTCAAGGTGTAAGACATGACCTGGTAAGTATGACAGAATTGGATCATTTTTGATATACACAGATAGTAATTTATTTCAGAGTATGATACATGGGAGCGATTTCTCTCCCTGAGGCATTAAATGGAATTTGTAATTTGAGTAGTATAGCATTTATGGAACTTGACTTTTGAATGATACACTGCTTTGGAAGTTAAATCCTGGGCAATATAGTCTTTATAGAAATTGACCTTTGGGTGGTTCAGTTCTTAGGGAATTTGAAACTGGGTGGTATAGTTCTTATCTAATTTGACCTGTAAAGTCATTGGATGAATATTGAATGAATGGTATATGTACTACACTATGAAGCAAAATCACACCCCAAATCTGACAGAGGACTTGAGCCTAGAGTTTATAAGGAACTTTTATGATGTAATAAGATAAGATAATCCAACTTGAAGGATAGGCAAAATCATTAGACAGATGTATGTACCAATGCATATAGGCAAATGAGAAGCTGTTCAACAGCATTAGTTATTATGGAAATGCAATTTAAAACCATATTGAGATACAACATAGATCTACTAGAATGGCTAAAATAAACAAGATTGACATACAAGTTATGATGAGATTATGGTATAACTGGAAATCTCATACATTGGCGATGGAAATGCAAAATAATGCAGCAACTTTGGAAAACAGCATTGGCAGTTAAAAAAAAAAAAAAGATGAACACATTTACTTACCATATGACCTAGTAATTCCATTTCTAGGTTTTTCAACCAAAATAAATACAAACAGGCCTGAACTCTGTTGTTCTCAGAGACTTTATTCATAATAACAAAAACCTGAAACAAGCCTAATGTCCAACAAATATTGAATGCTTGAATAGAGTTATATTTATATAATGGAATACTATTCAGCAATAAAAAGGAATGAATTAAAAATACCTGAGACAACATGAATAAATCTCCAAAGCATTATGCTAAGTGAATGAAGTCAGATATAAGAGACTACATACTGTATGAGTCCATTTATATCACATTTTAGAAAAGGGAAACATATAGGGAAAGAAAACACATCAATTGTTTCCAGGGACTGGGAATTGGGGATAAAGGAGATTGACCACAAAGGTTAATCAAGGAACTTTCCTAGATGATGAAAATCTTCTGATTTTTAAATTTGTCATTATGTTTACATAATTGAACACATTTGTTAAAACTCAACAAAGTTTACATTTAAAAAAGTGAGTTTCACTGTATATAATTATACCTCAGTAAACCTGACTTTAAAAAAAGGAAAACAAGTTTGTCAGTATACTCTTTGGTAATCGGGGATTATTCAGTTATTCTCTGAAGTTGTTAATAGTATATTTTGATATTGGACATACTTCAGTGTAATTCAGCTTATTTGGAACTTGAAGCTCTGAAGGACATATGATTATTTATATTTCTGAATAGTGTGTTAGTGGAAAAGTAGAGTAGGCTCATAGAGCTTGTCTCTTTTGCTAAAAATTTTATTTATTTGTTCTTGTGCAACAAAAATACTTGTGCATATTATGAATGATGGGTAAGGATGGAGCAGTTGAGAAATTCTAAGAGGCAGGAAAGACTATAGAGTCAAGGGTCCTTAAAAATGATAATTTCCAATTAAGGAAAAGAAGCAATTCAAAGACGCTAGCCAACTAGAACCAGTTTTACATGAATCTAAGCCATTCAGACTTAGGAACTTCTTTTGGTGTCACCTGGAAGAACTCTGAAAGTACCCTCACACTGGCCAGATCAGATATGGACTTGTATGCCCTATAGTCAGGACTTCCTTTTCTTGTGGTGGTAAGCAATTCATATCAAATGAGCAAATAGCTGGGTATGTGACTCATGCCTGTGATCCCAGCACTTTGGGAGGTGAGGTGAGAGGGTTGCCTGAATCCAGAAGTTTGAGACCAGCTGGACAATTTGGTGAGACCTTGTCCCTATAGTAAATAAAAAAAATTAGCTGGGCATGGCAGTGTATGCCTGTGGTTCCAGCTACTTGGAAGACTGAGGTGGCAGGATCACCTGAGCCCAGTAGGTAAAGGCTGTGGTACATTCCAAACCTGGGCGTCAGAATGAGACTCTGACTCAACAAAACAAAACAAAACAAAGCAAAATAAAACAAAACAAAACATACACATCCTTCAAAGAATATTTAAACAGTGGACATTCTGAAAAAACAACAAAAGCTAAAACCTCATGATTTAAAAAAGATAAGTTTTCTTCATTCCTGACCTCTATCTCATAATGGCATTGTGACTTTATTACTGGTAAAATCAATCCTGAATAGCTTTTTTAAATTCTTACTTTGAAGTTTTATTTAAAACTGTCATTTATTTATTTTTTAATGATCTGCCTTGGTGTGTCTTTTGTAAATTTGTTGTTTGTATTTTATTGTCTTCTGGGCTGTTTGTTTTGTGGCTAGTGATGCACATTTATTTTAAACACAAGATGAATATTTTGCTGTCTCTACCCTCACTTTTTAGAAACATTAAATTATTCTATTTTTATATTTCATAGACTGCATCTGTGGACTCTCTGTATCGTGACATAAAAACAAATGTTCTTAAAATTTATGTAAATTTTGTATGCTTCAAAAATGAGTAGTGTCTCCCCGAGCTTTTTGTTTTGTTTTGTTTTTAGTTAGGGTCTTACTTGTCATCCAGGCTGGAGCACAGTGGCACAGTCACGATGATCAAGGCTCATGGCAGCCTCAACCTCCTGGGTCCGGTCATTTGTAGAGACGAGATTTCACTATGTTGCCCAGGCTGGTCTCGGGTGCTGGGATTACAGGCCAGCCTCTGTGCCTGGCCTTAAGGAATTTTCAAAGAGCCAATTTTCTCAGTCAAGAGTAGTTGGTTATTATCTAAAAAATATCTTTTTAGTCAAGTGTGATGGTATTCTTGCTTTCCAAATGCTAGCAATATTTTAGAAGGTCTAAGAATTAGTGTTGCATACGCAAATGAATTCCTCTTTTTATAAAGGAGGACTTGTGTTTTGCATGCCTGCTGTTGGTCAAATATTGGCACTTCACATATATTTCTTGATCTTCCTCAAAATTCTGTGAGACAGGCAGAACCAATTTTACAAATTAGGAAATCTAAGCTTGAGATGTAAAATGACTAGTCCAATTTCACATGACTTAGTGAGGAGCAGAGGTAATATTTAACCCACCTCTATCAGACTTCAAACTTGAGGCCTTCCCATTATAACCTACAGAATATAGAAAAGAAAGAGAAATACATTTTCAAAGTAAAATAAGGCGATATACATTTTAAGTTTGTCACATGACTTTTTCAGGATTTTATAAAAACTTCTAAAAGTCATTGAAATCCCATTTCTTCCTGCCCATTTGTTTTTATGTTATGTGCACTTCAACGAATAGACGAAAGAAGATTTTATAAAATAATAAGTTCTGGAGATTTCTCAGCATTTGATTATTTTCCAAAGTTATACTCAAATTAAAATGAGTTTCCTGTTGGCAGTTTCTGTGGTCAAAAAGATGTGGTGTGGTCATTTAAAATTTTGATTTCTTTGTTATATTTTTAGATGCCTCCAACCTTTTTGAAACTATAGCAAGCATGCTTTTGTGCTTATATATGATCAGGGGAGTTACAGATATGTATTTTGCTGCAATCACGTTCTTACTTAAACTGATCTGAAATACATTTTGCAGCCTGTGACAGGAATAGGTAATCCCGAGAAGGGCCTATAACTATTGTCTACTGAGTTCAGTTCCACATTTATGTCAAACATTTCTATAAAAACCAGTATAGTTGACTTCTGTTTTGGCTATTTCTTTGAAGCCAGAAATAGCTATTAATCAGAACATTTTGGCATTATCTGGCACTATCAACTAAATTACATAAAGAAAAACTAAATTTCATATCTCAGAGAAGTAGGTGTACTAAATGCCATAGATTTTTTGGATGATTCACTTAAATTAAAATGGTTGAAAGCCTGCTGACAGAATCCCAAAGAAACTTGGCTGTTCCCAATACAGACTTTGAGCGGATAGAATCTTTTCAGATTTTATTAAAGGACATTTTCTTCCCTTCTTGTGTTCTCCAGTCAATGAAATAATTGTTATAGGAGATAATGGAAATTGATCCATGAGCTGCCTAAGTGATCCTTTCATTTTATGTGTTTCTGATAACACATAGGGTTAAATATGTTTGAAGGACAGAATTAAAAATAAGTTAATAATATATCTGGCTTTTTGGAAGAGTTTGCATATATTCATTTATTTTTTCATTATTAGGCATTCACACACATATTTTACCTTTTCTCAAAGAGTTTATAATTTGATGGTGAAAGGCAAGAATGTAAATATAAAGCGGAAGATAAGTTCAAGGAAAGAGACATTCATCAATTTGTTATGTCAGATCTAAAGGAAGCATAATTTCTCAAGGAAATAGACCAAGGAAGCCATTCTGGAAGAGACATTTAGACTATGCCTAACATGATGATGGTGGGACAGGGAATGGCATTCAAGTTAGAGGGAACAGACTGAAGACATAGGTAGAAAAACTTTGGGTGTGTATGGAGACCTGGGAATTGTGCAATTTGGCTTGAAACAGAGAAATAAAATTGGGAAATAAAGTGGGACACTCAGAATGTGTTTAGATTCTGAATAGATTGCATAACAGGCTAAGGAGTTCAGATTTTATTCCACAGGCAATTGAGAAATCAATTGGCACTAATGCAGCCACTGGAGAACTCAGTGTACCACAAAGAATTTCAATAGTCTTGTGAGAAGTGTTAAGAAGTCATTTAACAGAATTTATACTTTTTCACCCTCCTCTCTTTTCCTTCTTATATGCTATCTAATGTGTCAAAAGTAAACTTTCTAAGATTTTCACGTTATATATAATGACAGCTCAAATCAAATTATCATAATTATTTACTCAATTTCCATTATATGCAAGATATATTGTGTTAACTGTGAGACACTGTTTCTCAAACCTTTCTACCAAAAACCCCCCAAATACAGAGTATAAAATCTTTTACCCTCAGGGTTCTGGGGAAACAGCACCAAGCAACTCATCAACACAACATTCTTTGAAGTTGTTTGCTTAATTTTACATGCGATTTCCCCCCCCACTTGAAACAATGTAAACAGTTTTAAATTCTTTATTGTATTAAAGGTGAGGAATGCTAAGCTATTCCTACAGTCTTTGAGCAACATTGTCCCTTAAGGATAATAAAGTTTATAACATGGTTTTGTGTGCATACTATAAACTACTAGTCCTTTTTGGGTTTCCTTTAGCAGTTTGGGGCAGATAGGATGAGAAATATCCATGCCCTTCACAACCTGACAGATATACTGAGGACATGAAACAAAAGGATTTTGTGATTTTTTTTCACTTTTGTAAAAATTTCAGTTCTGCTGTTGGAAATATCTCACTAGGCAGTGATTAACGAAAGCTGTTCAGAAAGAAAATAAGCATACAGGAGTTCAGAGGAGAGACAAAAAGCATCACCTCAGCATTTAAGGTTGATCTCACAAGCTAATGTCACCTTATACTTTTCATTACAAAAATTTTTTTTGATTGGAATATATAGTTTATTTAAAAAGTGAATTAGAGAGGGAAAAAGATGGGGTGGGGGGAGAGAGAGAGAGAGAGAGAGAGAGAGAGAGAGAGAGAGAGATTAAGAATATCAAGATAGAGGAATGGGCCAAAGCTTAGGAAACATGGATAATCTGGCCAGTGCTCAAAAAGCTGCATGGCCACATCAGAGTTTAGCAAAGCGATGGCCAATATATTTTTCATGGATTTTATTAATAAAAAGATTTTAATCAGATGAGTGATAAACATGTAAGTTTAGTTTGTGAATACAAACCTGAAGGCATTTTTATCATAGTCTTTCTTCCTCATATTCTTGGTAGACTTTTAGTTCTGTTCTTCCTATCATCAATTTCTTCTTTTAAATTTTCTTAATATTCAAATAGTACTTTTTAACATTTATGACAAATGGAGCCTTTCCCTGACTTTAATTTTGGTTATGATAGTTTATTCTAGTTTACTTGCAAAGTCATATTTAAAGAAGGGAGGCTTTTTTGCAAGTCATTATACATTATTATATAAACTTATCTATAATTATAACATGGAAATGTAATCACAATATAGTATTACACAAGAAAGCAGTTTCTGGGTCTTTTAGATCGTAGTAGCTCATTTTTATTTAAGCTTTATATTCCAAATATTGTGAAGAATATGTAATAAAATATTAACAGTGGTAATCTGTATACATTTATGGGTTTTTTTCAGTGTACAAAACAATTCCAATCATTGAAACAATAAAGGTATTTAAAATAATACTTAGAATGACATTCTAGGTTTTGATATCAGGGTGTTTACTTATGGGGATTTTGATTTCACTTATTCTTTGAAGTGCTGACCTACTTTTTATTTCCTGCTTAAAACTCTATTGCAAAGATATATATTGTTTGATAGTTTTGGATTTGGGAGTAAGATAGAAATTAGGCAGGAATAGTTTCCCAGGATAAACAACAAAGCTAACTTTTCAATACTGGTGGCTGAGACAATTTCTCTAGACAGTTAGACAGCCTGGTTTTCTCAGCCCCCACAGAGAAAGACATGGTGCGATTGAAAACATGTTAGAGCCAGCTAGACCCAGGATGGCAACTAATTTGCCTGCTACCCAACCTTGATCTTCATTATTCTCTCACTATAATACAATAGCATGCTAAACGACACACCCTTCAGTGCCATAGCAGTTCTGACCCTGCCCACTTATAGTAAAAAACAGGGAAGAACCCCAGTTCTTAGAAATCTTTACCTCTTTCTTCCATGAATATTCATGAAATCCATGAATATTCTACCCCTTGGTTAGTATATAATGAAAATAAAAAAGCTATAAAAGCAAAACCCCTGCGATGGCAGCAGGCTCGCTGTCATTTCAATACACTTGCTTTCACTTTCCAAATGAAATCCCAGTGATGTATGAGGTTGCTCTGCCTGTAGAGTAGCCTTCTTTCTGTTCCTCATTTCTTTTCATCTTACATTTGCTTTACTTGGTGGCTTGCTCTTGAATTGTTTCCTGCACAAAGCCAAAAATCCACTTGGCCTCTGAGACCAGACCTCAACTTTTGGATTCCCCATGCGTGTCAGGAGGAAGAACTATGAGCTTTGAAACCAACAGAACTCCACTTGAAAGGAGTTTGCTATTAGTGTCTCCCTTGGCTTTATTTATACCAGCAGGGATGTGACTTATGTTATGTATATTGGAGAAGTGCAAACCATAATTCTAGGACTGATGTATGTTACCATGACATCTCAATGAAGAGAATTCTGGTGTTCATTACAAGTCTTTTTCTCCAAACACTAAAAGCTCTTGCTGTCTGTCCATTGATACGAACTGCTAAACTAGTATAGGTAAACTAAAACAAACAGATGTACCTTATTTATCTAAATATTTTCCTCCTCTTCTCTCCTCTTTTAAGGCTCAATTCCATGCCTCTGGAATCCAAGTATAATTCTTCCTATACTTGATACTTAACTTTTATTTTGAGGTAGTCGGTCCATTCATGTAGATGAACCTCACTCTGGATGGAGGAAGAGCAATCACAGGTAATCATAAACATAAAATCCTGGGTTCTCCACCCTTTTCAGAGGGATTCTGGAATTCCCACAGAGGATCAATGTTGCTCTTTGGATGTCTTCATTACCCAAGAATGTATAGTTCATCTTTGTCTATGATTTGCAGAAATAAAAATATAGATTTTTTTTCCATTTTCTACATGTAAAATTTTACTCAGTATGTTCTTTCAAAGTATCCATCTCCTTACTATGTAACTCTCAACTCAATTCAGTTCAAGTATGAAATTTCACACTCTATCTACCTCTAAATATTGATTTGAAGGTAAAGCAAAATAATGAATGAAGTTGCAGTTTAGTGAAAAAAACCAACCAACCAAACAAAAAAACCCAGAGGCATTAAAGTCAGACTGATCTGGGTTTGTGTGATCTCTCTGCTCCTTCATGGTATGACTGTGGTCAAAGCATAAGACCTGTCTGAGTCTGTTTCCACATCTGCAAAGGGCAGATAGTGATACCATCCACAATGAGGACATAGAGTACATTTAGAATATCTGATAGACTATTAAATAGCTGTTACTGAAATTTATGAATGTGAAGGTATGTTATAATTTACAAAGTACTTTAGAAGTGAAGAGTTAAGATTCTCTTTCTTCTGAAAATGTTCTATGCTGATCCCCTACAGATTCTTATGCCTGAAGCTCCAACATGTCTGGCATTCACCAAGATTCATAATGTTCTTTCCTGTTTCTTTTGGGACTGTATTTACTGGCTTCTCTTCCCTTTCCTTCCAGCTCTGCACTCTGGAGGAGCTCCTTGTCTGAATTACTGACTGAGCACTTAACATATGTTTCCATGCACTGATGTATAAGTTTTAGATATAAGCCTTTTCTCCTCAACCAGCACTTAAAACAATGACTTTCTTATGATGCCTCACTCCTTAGTACCTATTGACATTGGGATTGAACAGAAAATACCTGGCATAAAGGCTTTGGCTCAGATATACTGGCTTTGGTGAAGGGATCTGGAATGAACTTTAGAGTTTGGTTTGAGTACTGGCTCTGCCACTGACCATCTCCGGGGACTTGCTTAATAGTTCAGATTTTTTGTTTTTGTTGTTAAGCTCCAGAGGATACAAATTAAATTTTAGTTGGAAGAATTGTTAAAGGTCTACCTTGGGACAGAGCATTTTTTGTAGATAAGTTAATTTGGATTCTTCTCTCTAACTTCCTCCCCATATTAAATCCTTCTTTTTGTATTATATTTTAATTATCTTCCATGGTAGCACAACCCTTGTCACTTGCCTCACATTTTTCTACCCACTCAATTGTCAGAGCCTCACACAATTTAAAAATAGAGATGCTTCTGCTGTTTATTTTTATGCTTGGATGTTTTGGGGGCAAGTGGGTGGGAACACTGACTCCTAAATTGCCATATTTCAAAGGAAGTCTTAGTCAATATATAAAATTCATAAAATAAAACAAAAAATTTTATCTTCCCATGTGGACTTTATCAATTGCCTATCCTGCATTTATTATTACCCTTGTTTTTCATAAGGGTACCCTCAAATTTCAGGTAACTGCCCATCTTCCATGTTGTCCAAGTGCTTCAGGTCAGGGTGACCACAACCTGACTCCACAGAGTAGGTCCTGGTTGGTTTAAGGCTTGTCAATATCTCCCTTTTAAAAGTTATTGCTATATCCCAATGAACATAGATGAAAAAGTTCTCTACAAGATTCCAGCAAATTGGATCCAACAACACATCTCAAAAATCATCCACCATGACAAAGTAGGCTTCATCCCTGGGATACAGGGCTGGTTCAACATCCGCAAGACCATAAATGTAATTAAATACATCAACAGATGTAAAAACAAGAACCAAATGACTATATCATTAGATGCAGAAAAAACTTTTGATAAAATCCAGCATCCCTTCTTGACAAAAATCCTTGAACACCTAGGCATAGAAGGAACATACCTCAAAATAGTAAGTGCCATCTACAATAAACCCACAACCAACATATTGCTAAATGGATAGAAACTGGAAGCATTTCCCCTGAAAACTGGAACAAGGTAAGGCTGCTCACTCTCAACCCTCCGTTCAACATTTTGTTGGAAGTCCTAGCTAGAACAATCAGACAAGAGAAGGAAATCAGGGGTATCCAAATAGGAAACAAGGAAGTTGTCATTCCTCTTTGCTGACGATATGCTCCTATACCTCAACAGTTCAAGAGAATCTGTCAAAAACCTCCTTGCACTGATAAAGAACTTTGGAAAACTCTCAGGCTAAAAAATAAATGTGTGAAGGACAGTCACACTCTTATATAACAAGAAAACGCAGAGAAACAAATAAAACACAAATCCATTCACAATAGCCACAAAAGAAATGACATACCTTGGCAAATTCCTAACCAGAGAAGAGAAAGACCTTTACAATGAAAACCACAAAACGCTGCTCAAAGATATCCAAGAAGACACAAACAAATGGAAACATATTCCATGCTCACAGATAGGAAGAATCAACATTGTTAAGATGTCCATCCTACCAAAGACAATCTAAAGATTCAATGAAATATTCATTAAATTACTAACATCATTCTTCTCAGACTTGGAAACAATACAAAAATTCATATGAAAGCATAAATGACCATGAATAGCCAAAACAGTCCTCAGTAAATGAGACAAAGAAGGAGGTATCACACTTCCAGTCTTTACTATAAGGCTATAATAATCAAAACACCTGGTATGGGTACAAAAATAGGCGTATAGACCAATGGAACAGGATAGAGATTCTGGAAGCAAAACCTCAATTTCTCAACCAACTCATCTTCAACAAAGTTTCCAACAACTACCACTGGGGAGAGGAGAACCTATTCAGTAAGTTGTACTGGGAAACTGGATGACCACACACAGAAGGTTGAAACAAGACCCCTACCTATCACCAAACACAAAAATCAACATTAAATGGATCAAAGGCCTAAAGATACAACCTCAAACTATAAGAATTTTAGAAAATGCAGGAGACACCTTTATGGGAGTTGGAATAGGCAACCAATTCCTGATTAAAACCCCCAGATGTCCATGCCGTAAGAGATAAGATAGACAAGTGGGACCTCATCAAACTGAAAAGCTTCTGCAAAGCAAGCAAAACAAAACAAAACCATCAAGAGAGTGGGAAGACAGCTCACAGAATGGGAAAAAATATTTGCCAAGTGTATATCTGACAAAGGCCTAGCATCCAGGATCTACAAGGAACTTAAATGTGCCAAAAGGAAAAAAACACACAGCCCCATTACAAAGCAGGAAAAAGACATAAATAGACTCTTCTCAAAAGAAGACATACGAACAGTTAACAGACACATGAAAAAGTCCTCAGCTTCACTAATCACCAGAGAAATACAAATGAAAACCACATGGAGATGCCACCTAACCCAAGTAAGTACTGCCATCATTAATAAAACAAAAAACAACAGATGTGGAAAAAAAGAAACTCTTCTTCACTGCTGGTGGGAATGCAAACTAGTTCAATCTCTATGGAAAACAGTGTGGCGATTTCTAAAAGGACTAGAAATTGACCTTTCATATGACCCAGCAATGCTCCTACTGGGAATATACCCAGAGGAACTCAAATCATTCTACTAAATAGATACCTGCACACGCATGCCTATTACAGCACTATTCACAACAGCAAAAACATGGAACCAACTGTACTGCCTATTGAAATTGGCCTGTTTAAAAAAATGTGGCTTAGACATACAATGGAATATTATGCAACCATAAAGAGAACAAACATATGGACTTCATAGCAACTTGGATGGATTTTGTGTCTATCCTACTCAGTGATCTATCACAGAAATACAGAACTGAGTACCACTTATTCTCACTCATAAGCAGACCCTGAACTTTTACTATAATAGTGAAAGAAAGGGATTGGCAGTTGTGGGACACTGCCAGGGAAGTAGGGGGGCACATGACATTAATAAGGGTACCTGATCTCAAACCAGGTAATGTGGGGACCAAAGGAAAACTCAAACCTTGCCTGTATGATAACCAATCCTGAATTGTACCCCACATCTTTAAATTAAAAAAAAATTTTTTTAATTAATTTTTTCCTCCAAAAAAAATGTTATTGCTTAGGAATATAGGCCTAGCCAGGCAGCTTGAGTCAGTTTCTCCTTCAGGAAAGGACATTGGACTCAAATTGGGTCAATGAAATGCAGTGGCGCAGGGTTTCTCAGAGCTTCAAGGAACGTCTATTTCTGACTCAGAAGAGATCAGAAGTGCTTTTCTCTCTTTCTTTTCAGAATGTGTGGGTATAAAGCTGGGAACTGCCACTGACATGTTTCTGTCATAAAGGAAGCTACGTTGAACATGAAAACAGTGAGGGGGATTCCAGAGAAATAAAACTGAAATACTGGATTCAGCCTATCCTGAGTCCTGCCTCCTGGCTTGCCCTTGAGTTCAAACCATAATGTGTAAGACAGTTTGAGTAAGTTTTTGTGTTATATGCATTCGAGTGTCTTGAGATGATATGCAATTTAAAATTGATGTTTTCCCTTGAGATGAAAATGTGGTCTAGGCCAATACTATCCAATTTTACTTTCTGAGATAATGGAAATACTTCTTATAAATGCAGGTCAATCATGTAGACACTATCCATATGCAGGTAGAGAACAATTGAAATAAGGCTAGTGCAACTCAGTAACTGATTGATCATTTTATTTAGTTTTCCTCCTATCTTACTAATTTTATTATTTTTGATATATAATAGCTATGCATATTTTCAGGTACATGTGGTAATTTATTGCCTCCTATAATCTGTAAAGTTCAAGCAGTATAATTGGGATAGTCATTACCCTAAATACATATCTTTTTTTAATGCTACAAACTTGAATTATTCTCTTCTAGCTATTTTAAAATATACAATAGATTATTGTAAACTATGGTCACCATACTGATCTATCAAACACTAGGTCTTATTTCTTCTATCAAACTGTAAGCTTATACTCATTAATCAGTCATCTTCCCCATCACTTTCTGGGTCTCTGTTAACCATCAGTCTACTTTCTTTTTTTTTTTTTTTTTTGAGTTGGAGTCTCACTCCGTCACCCAGGCTGGAGGGCAGAGGCACGCTCCCGGCCACCTCAGCCTCGACCTGCTGGGCTCCGGCGATCCTTCTGCCTCAGCCTTCCGAGTAGCTGGAATTACAGGCGCGCGCTAACACTCCCGGCTGATTTTTTAATTTATTGTAGAGATGAGGTCTCGCTGCCCAGGCAGGTCTCGAACCCGCAGGCTCAGGCAATCCACTCACCTCAGCCTCCCAAAGGCGCGGGATTACAGGCTGAGCCACCGAGCCCGGACATCAGTCTACTTTCTATTTTCATGAGCTCCACTTCTTGAGCTTTCACATATGAGTGAAAACATCCAGTATTTGTCTTTCTGTGCCTGGATTATTTCCCTGAACATTATGACCTCCAGATCTATCCATATTGGGCAAATGACAGGATTTCATTTCTTTGTATGAATGAATCATATGCCATTGGGTATATATACCATGTTTTCTCTTTCCCTTCATCCATAGATGGGCATGTAAGTTGATTACATATTTTAAATATTCTGAATAGTGCTGCAATAAATATGGGAGTAGACTCTTTGATATATTGATTTTCTTTCTTTCGGATATATACCCTGTAGTAAAATGGCTAGATCATATAGTAGATCTATTTTTAGTTTGTTGAGGAGCTCCTTACAGTTTCCCATAGTGGCTGTACTAATTTATATTCCCACCAACAGTGTTGAGGGTTCCCCTTTCTTCACATCCTCACCAGCTTCTGTTACCTGGGGACATTTTACCTGGAGAGACATTTTACCTGGGGAGAGATGGAATCTCATTGTGGTTTTGATTTAAATTTTCCTGATGATTAATGTTGTTGAGGATTTTTTTTTTTTTTTTTGAGTTGGAGTCTTACTCTGTCACCCAGGCTGGAGTACAGTGGCATGCTCACGGCCACCACAGCCTCAGTCTGCTGGGCTTAGGTAATCCTTCCACTTAGCCTTCCAAGTAGCTGGAGCTACAGGCATGTGCCACCATGCCTGGCAAAATTTTTGATTTATTGTAGAGACAAGACTTCGCCATGTTACCCAGTCTGGCCTCGAACCTCTGGACTCAGGCAGTTCTCTTGCCTCGGCCTCCCGGAGTGCTGGGATTGCAGGAATGAGCTCCCATGCCCAGCCTTGTTGAGAGCATGTTTTTTAAAAAAATTATTCAATAGCTTTAGAAGTTACAAATCATTTTTGGTTACATGGAAGTGTTGTATACTGACAAAAAAGTCTCAGCTTTAAGTGTAACCAACACCCCTTCTTGTGCACTCTGTGCCTGAGAGGTGATTTTTCATACCTCCGCCTCTTCTAAGTCTCCAATGTTCATTATACCATTCTATATGCAGATCCAGAGTTTAGCTCCCACTTGTAACTGAGAACATGTGATATAATGTGTCCATTAGGCCAATGGAGGAAGTCTCCAATGTCTATTATACCATTAGAAGAAGTCTGGACTTTAAGTGTACCCACCATTCCCACCCTGTGCACATTGTATCCAATAAGTGATTTTTCATCCCCCCTCATCCCCTTCTGAGTCTTCAGAGCCCATTCATTCTAAATGCCTCTGCAGATCCTTAGTTTAGCTTCCACTTGTACAAGAAAGTATATGATGTTTGGTTTTCTGTTCCTGTGTTAGTTCACTTAGGATAATTCTCTCCAATTCCATCCAAGTTACTGCAGAAGACACTGTTTCGTTCACTTTTTGGCTGAATAGTATTTCATGGTAATATGTATGTATATTTACCACATTTCCATTATCCGCTGATCAGTTGATGGGCGTGTAGGTTGATTGCACATAACTGCAATTGTGAATTGTGCTGGGATAAACATGTGAGTGCAGCTGTCTGTTTTTGTATGACGACCTATGTTCCTTTGGGTAGAAACCTACTAGTGGGATTGATGGATATAATGGTAGATCTACTTTTAGTTCTCTGAGAAATCTCCATACTAATTTCCATAGAGTTTGTACTAATTTGCACTTCCACTAACAGTGTGTAAGTGTTCCCTTATACAAGCATCCACGCCAATATCGATTGTTTTTTGATCATTTAATAATGGTCATTCTGACTGGTATAAGGTGGTATCTCATTGTGGTTTTAATTTGCATTTCCCTGATGATTAGTGATGTTGAACTTTAAAAAATATCTTTGTTGGACATTTGTGTATCTTCTTTTCAGAGATATCTGTTCATGTCACTTGCCCACTTTTTAATGGGGTTATTTTTTTTCTGATTTGTTTGAGTTCTTTGTAGACTCATAGTTTGTGAATATCATCTCCAATTCTGTAGGTTGCCTGCTTACTCTGTTGACTATTTCTTCTACTGTGCAGAAGCCTTTTAGTTTAATTAAGTCCCACTTACTATTTATTTATTTTACACTTGCTCTTGGTGTTTTAGCCATAAATATTTTGCCTAGACCAATGTCCACAAAAGTTTTTCTTTGGATCTTGATGGTTTCGGGTCTGATATTTAAGTCTTTATTTTATCTTGAGTTCATATGTGCATTTGGTGAGGAATAGGGATCAAGTTTCATTTTTCTGTGCATAGCTGTCTAACTTTCCCAGTACTATTTGTTGAATAGGGTACCCTTTCCCCAGTGTATGTTTCTGTCTGCTTTATTGAAGATCAGTGGCCTATAGCTACTTGAGTTTATTTCTGGATTCTCTATTCTGGTCTAATGGTTCATGTGTCTACCTTTGTTCAGTACCATGCTGTTTTAGTTTCTACAGACTTGTCATATAATTTGAAGTCAGGAAAAGTGATGCCTCTAGCTCTGTTCTTTTTGCTTAGGATTGCTTTGACCATTCTGAATCTTTTTTGGTTCCATATGAACTTCAGAGTTTTTTTTTCTAATTCTGTGAAAAATGATGTTGATTTGATAGGGATTACACTGGATCCGTAGATTACTTAGGGTGATATGATCATTTTAATAACGTTGATTCTTAGCCGGGTGTGGTAGTACATGCCTGTAGTTCCAGCTACTTGGAAGGCTGAGGCGGAAGGATAGCCAGAGACCAGCAGGTCAAGGCTGCAGTGGTTGGGAGTGTGCCACTGCACTCCAGTCTGGGCAATGGAGTGAGACTCCAACTCAAACAAACAAACAAACAAACAAACAAAAAAACATGTTGATTCCTCCAATTCATGAGCAGAGAATATTTTCCCATTTGTATCCTCTACAATTTGCCTCTTTTTGTTGTTAAATTGGAAGATATAATTTATTTAGAAAGTAAATTGGAGAGAAAGAGAGAGCACAAGAAAGAGGAGATTCACCTGCCCAAGACAGCAGGTGGGGGTGGGGAGGGACAAAGCTTAGGAAAACATGAGCCAGGCAGAACTCAACAAGGCTGGGCCAGGGCTTAACAAAAGAATGGTCCTACAAATGGTAGGTAGGTAGGTAGGTAGGTAGGTAGGTAGGTAGGTAGGTCGGTCCAATTTCCTTCATCAAGATTTGGAGTTCTCCTTATAGAGCTCTTTCACCTCCTTGGTTAAATAAATTCCTAGGTATTTTAGCTTTTTGATTGCTATTGTAAATAGAATTGAGTTCTTGATTTGATTCTCAGCTTGGTTGCCATTGGTGTTTAGTAGTGCTATCGATTTATGTGTGTCGGTTTGTATCCTGAAACTTTACTGAATTCGTTTATCAAGTTCAGGAGTCTTTTGGAGGCGTCTAGAATTCTCTGGGTATAAGATCATATTGTGGTCATACAGAGGTAGTTACATTTCTTCTTTTCCAATTTGGATACCTTTTCTTTTTCTTGTCTGATTACTCTGGTGAGGACTTCCAGTACTATGTTGAATAGAAGTTATGAAAGTGAACATCTTTGTTTTGTTCCAGTTCTGAGGGGAAATAAATTCAACTTTTCCCTGTTTGGGATGACATTGGCCATAGGTTTGCCATTTATGGCTTATATTATTTTGAGAAATGTTTTCTCTATACCTGTTTTGCTGAGGGTTTTTATCATGAAGGGATGTGGATTTTATAAAATACTTTTTCTATTTAAATGATTATATGATTTCTGTTTTTAATTCTGTTTATGTAGTAGATCACTTTTATTGACTTGGCTATGTTGAACCACCCTGGCATCTCTGCTATAAAACCCACTTGGTAGTGGTAGATTTTTTTTTTTTTTTTTTAGTTGGAGTCTCACTCTGTCACCCAGACTGGAGTGCAGTGGCCACTCTGGCCACTTCTGCCTTGACCTGCTGGGCTCTGGTGATCCTTCTGCCTCAGCCTTCCAAGTAGCTGGAACTACAGGCGTGTGCTACCTTGCCCGGCTAATTTTTTTGATTTATTGTAGAGATGAGGTCTCACCAAGTTGCCCAGGCGGGTCTCAAACCTGTGGGCTCACGCTGTCCACTCACCTCAGCCTCCCAAAGTGCTGGGATTACAGGCTGAGCCACCGAGCCCGGCTGGATTTTTTTTTTTTTAAGTGCTGTTGAATTGAGCTTGCTAGTATTTTGTTGGATATTGATCTGTGGCTATCTTTTTTTGTTGTGTCTTTTCCTGACTTTGGTATTAGGGCGATTTTGGCTTTGTAGTGAGTTAGGGAGAATTCTCTCCTTTTAAATCCCATGGAATAGTTTCAGTAAAATTGGTACTAGTTCTTTTAAAGTCTGGTAGAATTCAGTTATGAGTCCAGCAGGTCCTGGACTTGTTTTTGTTGGAAGATTTCTAATTACTGTTTCAATCTCACTACTTATTTGTCTCTTCAGGGTTTCTACTTCTTCCTGATTCAAGGTTGGGGGGTGGGTTATGTTTCTAAGAATTTATCCATTCCCTCTAGATTACCTAATTTGTTTGAATGGAGATGTTCATAATAATCTCAGATGATCTTTTGTATTTCTGTGGTATCAGTTGTAATGTCTCCATTTTCATTTCTGCTTGAACTAATTTGCGTCTTCTCTCTTTATTTCTTAATTAATCTAACTAGTGGTTTATCTATTTTGTTTCCATTTCAAAGAACCAATTTCTTGTTTCATTGATTCAGTGTATTTTTTTGTTTGTTTCAATTTCATATTGTTCTGCTGTGGTCTTTTAAAAAAATTTCTTTTACTAGCTTTAGATTTGGTTTGTTCATTTTTTTTTTTCAATTCATAGAAGTGTGACATTCAATTGTCAATATGTGATAATTTTAGTCATTTTAATGTAGGCTTTAAATGCTATAAATTTTCTTCTGAGCACAGCTTTGGGTGTGTCCCAGAGCATTTGGTAATGTGTCATTGTTGTCAATCATTTAAAGGAAATTTTAAATTTCCATCTTACTTTTATTATTGACCTAATTCAGAATCAGATTGTTTAATTTCCATATATTTTTCATTTTATCACATTACAGTCTGAGAAGCTGATTGGTATGACTTAAATTTCTTTTTGAATTTATTGAAACTTGATTTGTGGTCTATCATATGTTCTATCTTGGAGAATACTCCATATGTGTATGAGAAAAATGTTGTTTTGAGTGGAGTGTTCTGTAGATGTATGTAAGGTCTATTTGCTCTAGTATCCAGTTTAACTCCAATATTTCTTTGTTGACTTTCTGTCCTGATGATTTGTCTATTGCTGTCAGTGTAGTGTTGAGGTCTCCTTATTAGTATTATTAATACTATTATTGTGTTGCATCTATCTCTTTTCTTAGATGTAATAGAATTTGTCTTATAAAGCTGAGGGCTCTGGTATTTGATACATATATATTTAAAATTCTTATGTCTTCTTGTTAGATTGATCATTTTATCATTATATGCATCTTTTTCACTGTTGTGAATTTAAAGTCAAGTCTATTTTATTCAACATGAGAATGGCTACTCCTGTTAGTTTTTGTTTTCTGTTTGTGTGGAATTTTTTTCCCCTCCACTTTTTCTTGAGTCTAAAAGAGTCTTTGTGTGTTAAGTGGGTCTCTTGAAGGCAGCATATATTTGTATTGTGTTTTTTTTTTTTGATCCATTCTGTCAATCTACCTTTTCTATGTGGGGCATTGAGACCATTTAAATTCAGGGTTAATAATGATACATAAAGTACTGTTCCATTCTTCATGCTGGCTGTTACCTCTTTGCTTCTCCTCCCCCCATTGTGTTGGTGTTCTATAAACTTTGTGAACTTTATGATTTCCAGTGTTTTCCTACTGGTGTATTTCAACCTTATATTTTCATATTCAGAATTCCTTTGAGTATTTCTTGGAGAGGTGGTCCAATGGTGACAAATTCCCTTAGAGTTTACTTATCCGAGAAACATTTGTTTCACCTTTATTTATGAAACTTAGTTTTGTGGGATACAAAATCCTTGTCTGACTGTATTCTGTTTGAGGATATTGAAAATAGGGTCCTAATCCCTTCTGGTCAGTAGGTTTCTGCTGAGAAATCTGCTGTTAATATGATGGGTTTACTTTTGTAAGTTATTTAATACTTTTGTCTCACTGTTCTTAGATTCTTTCCTTCACATTAACTTTGCATAACCTGATGACTGTAAGCCTTGGGGTGGTGACCATTTTTGCTATGAATCTTCCAAAGTTTCTTTAGGCTTCTTGTATGGTGGATGTTTAAATCTTTGGCAAAACCAGGGAAGTTTTCCTTCATTTTTCTCTCAGATAGGTTTTTCCAAACCTGTTGCTTTCTCTTCTTCCTCAGGAAAAACCTATGATTCTTAGGTTTGGATGTTTTACATCATCCCACATTTTTTGGAGAATTTACTCTGTTCTCTTGGTTCTTTTATCTTTACTGTTGTGTGGTAGGGTTAATTCAAATGTGTTGTCTTCAAGTTCTGAGATCCTTTCTTTTGCTTGTTCTAGTCTACTGTTAAAACTTACCACTGCATTTTGTACTACTGTAACTGAGTCACTTCCAGTTCAGCTTGGTTTATTTCTTATAATTTTTAGAAGTGTCTATCTCTTTGGAGAAGATTAATGTCCTGAATAGTTTTTAAAAAAATTTCTTTATTTTAGTTTTCAACTTTCTCCTAGATCTCATTGAGTAATTTTATAATCTGTCATTTGAATTCTATGTCTGGAATTTCAAAGATTTCATTTTGCTTAGGGTCCATTGCTGAAGAGTTAGTGTGTATATTGGGGTGTAAAATAACTCTGTATTTTTTTATTTTTAATAATGCTGGAATTATTTTTCTGGTTCCTTCTCATTTGGGTAGATGATTTCTTTCTATTTAAGGTTGGCAGGTGGCAGACAAAGGCACTTTAGGGTTCCTTTGGTTATATATAGCCTTGGTGTGGTGAGTTTGTCAATTGCCATCCATGGTGGTGCTGTGCTTGGTACCTGCTTAGGCTCAAGGCATCCTGAGTGGTAAGAGTGACTTAGTTAGTGGTGGAAGCTGGGGTCTGGGGCTAAATTTACCCCAAAGCTGAAGTATTATATCATATGTGATGGGCTGCGCCAGTTGACCTCCCGTCAGGAGGTGACACTTGTGGGAGAGAGTCACCTACAATGGTGACTGGGTTTTACACTTTGTCTGTATTCCTCCAAGGAATTACCTAGCTGACCTAGGCAATGGAAGGGGCTGTGGAGACTACCCAGTTTCCTTTCTGTTTTAAGCCTTCAATGGGGATGCAGTGGCATGGGGTGGGGAAGGAAGCATTCAAATTCCCTACATGTTTACATGAATGTCCACTGTAGATGGGATTGGGAAGGAGTCCTCAGCCACTAGGGTAACACTGCTGTGTTGTGCAGAGGCCACACTGAAGAGTTTACACAGGGAGTGAAAGGTTTTGAGGGCAATGAGTTGCACCCTGCTTCTCTCTCACCTTAGCCTCAGGCAGTCAGTGCTTAGAATATAAAGGTAAGGCTGGCCCCAGATATTCTTACAGGAGCTGGCCCTGGCCAGAACTGCCTGCTGCAGCAGAGTTTGCCCTTGGGCCAAATAAAAGCATCCAGGTCTCCTGTTCCCTCTCAGACTGGTTAAATAGCAGCAATCAGCAAGGGTTGACTTCCTGGGAAAAGGTGGCTGGAGTTGCTTAGGACTTTTTTCCCTGAACTGCGCCACATAGGTTTCAGCAGGGTACAGTGGTGGGCAAGGCAGTTTTCAGAGTGGGACTGGATTCCCATGGGGCTCAGAGGGCCTTCAGTTTCCGGCAGAGCACAGGATTTCTTGGATCTGAATTACTCCCTCATACCTTCTCTATTGCATCGGAAGTTCTGCTCAAGTTTGTGCAGAATGTGATTCAGGTGAGTTGAGCTAGTTCCAACCTAGGCTGATCGATTTTTCTCTTCTTTAGACTCTGTGGATCTTGTTGCTTCTCTGGTGAGTTGTGGGGAATGCTGCTGGTCTTGTTCCTCTCTGAGTGCTATAGAACTCTTATTTTTGTTTACTCAGTGGGAGAAACACATGTAGCTGCTTCTCATTGGTCATCTTAATCCTAACTGTTGAGCTTTAAAAAAAATATATACCTATTGGTCTTTTGTATGTCTTCTTTTGAGAAATGTCTATTCACATCTTTCGCCTATTTTTAAATTAGATTATTTGTTTTTTTGCCATTAAGTTTTTGGACTTCTTATATTCTGACTTTTCATCCCTTGTCTAATGGATAGTTTGCAGAGGTTGTCTCCCATTTTGAGTTTTCTCTTCATTTTGTTGTTTTTCTTTGCTGTGCAGAAGCTTTTTAACTTGCTGTAATACAATTTGTTTATGTTTGCTTTTGTTACCTGTGCTTTTGAATTCTTTCATAAGCATTTCCTTGCACAGATCAATGTCCTGAAGCATTTTCTCAATGTTTTCTTTTTATTGGAGTTGGAGTCTCACTCTGTCGCCCAGACTGGAGTGCAGTGGCCGCTCCTGGCCACCGCAGCCTCAACCTGCTGGGCTCCGGCGATCCTTCCGCCTCAGCCTTCCAAGTAGCCGGAACTACAGGTGCGCGCTACCACGCCCGGCTAATTTTTTATTTTATTTTTATTTATTGTAGAGATGAGGTCTCGCCAAGTTGCCCAGGTGGGTCTCGAACCCGTGAGCTCTGGCAATTCACTCACCTCGACCTCTCATAGTGCGGGATTACAGACTGAGCCACCAAATCCGGCTTCTCAATGTTTTCATCTGGTGATTTTATAGTTTATGATCTTATATTTAAGTCTTTAATTCATTTTCATTTGATTTTTGTATACAGTGAAAAATAGGGGTCTAATTTTATTCTTTTGCATATAGTTATCCAGTTTTTTCAGCACCATTTATTGAAGAGACTGTCCTTCCCCTTTTCATTTTTTTTTTAGCACTTTTGCTGGCAATGAGTTTACTATAAATATATGGACTTATATTTGAGTTCTCTATTCTGTTCCATTGGTCCATGCATCTGTTTTTATGCCATTACCATGCTGATTTGACTACTATAGCTTTGTGATATATTTTTGAAGTCAGGTTGTGTGATGTCTTCAGCTTTGTTCTTTTTACTGTAAATTGCTTTGGGTATAATTGTTATTTTTAACAATATTAATTCTTCCAGTCAATAAGCATGGAATATCTTTCCCTTTTTTGGGGGGGGGAATATCCCTTTCCATTTCTTTTATTAATGTTTTATAGGTTTTCTTGTACAGATCTTTCACTTCTTTGATTAAGTTGATGCCTCAGTATTTTATATTCTTTGTTGTTGTTGTAAATGGGATTTCTTTCTTAATTTTTTCAGATTACTTGCTGCTGGCATGTATAAATGCTATATATTTTTGTAGGTTAATTTTGTATTCTGCAACTTTACTGAATCTGTTTATTCTAGCAGTACTTTGTTGGAATCTTTAGATTTTTCTAAATATTAGATTGTGTTGTCTGCAAAACAAGGTTAATTCGACTTCTTCCTTTTCAATCTGGGTGCCAATTTTTTTCTCTTTACTAATTCCTCTGCCCTTATTTAGTTTTTATTAATTTAAATTTAAATTGCCTCTTGTGTCTAATGGCTACCGTTAGATCTAAAATAACCAACCTTCAGATGGTTGGGACCACTCTGCAACATCCTTCCTAAGTGTCTGTCTTCAAGTGATCACTATTAACGATCCTGAATTACATTTTGAATTTTAATGATTCATTCTAAAACCAAACAAAGTGGAAGTCTTCTTTCACTAACTCTAGCCATGATGACTTCTTGAAAGGAATAATAAGATGCTTAAGTTATACCATGTGTGAAATCAGTCATCTGTTCTTTGAAGAGGGTTTAGCTTTAAATTAAAAAAATTTCAAGCTGTTTTAAACACAAAATATTATCAAGAAAAATTTTACCAATAACCAGGTGTTCAATTAAGGGCAAATAATTAACCTCTAAATATAACATTTCAAATATTTTATTGGTTAAATTATTATAACAATATCATCTTTTAAACTGTAACTTCAAGCATTATCATGAAGGTAAAAATATCTGAAAATACTCTTGAAATTAAATGTATAATATAAGCAGAGTGCTGTCTTAGTGATTGTAACCCAGGAAGAAAATAATGCAACAAAACTACAAAGTAAAAATGTTTGGTTACTGGTAAAATTTTCAGAATTCTAGAGAAATAGAAATGTAACTTAAAATTAAAAACTTACCCTGCACAAGAAAGTACACAACACTTTGGATTTCCTAACAGACAAATAACACTTCTTCTAAACAATAAAAAAGCAACACAGGTATTAATGAAGATCTGTCAGCTTGTCTGTGCAGGCTGCTCAGGGAGGCAGACAACCTTCAGAAAGAAGATACAAGCTGTCAGGTTCATCCAGCTATAATTGGAGTGTGTATTGACTTTGGCCAGTTTAGCAAAGAGAATATCAACTTACAAAGTGCTTGCGATGATGGAGATGTGATAACTGAAGATCATTGTCAAGATGTCTGCCACTTTCAAAAGGATTTGTCTTCAGAAGTTAATAGAAATTTTAAATTGTTGCAACAATTGCATGTCAACATGAGCTATTTATTGGCTACTAAATATAAATTTATAATATATTAATTTGTTTGAACATATTCTTTCTGTCATTTAATTTAATTAAAATTGAATAATTATAAACATATAAGTCACTAGAGCTTAAAATAACTAATTTTCAAGGAAAAATAAACTAAGAAGATAAAATGCTATTCATATTCAATCACATTTTGCCATCAAATTCATTTTTCTGATGAAATATTTTCAACAAATAAAACTTAAAATTGGGTGCTGTAATAGAATCATTAACAGAGACTTACTTCCAGATAAAATGATTAATGCTTCCATTATGTAATTATGCAGTGTTTGAGTTAAATATGTCAATATGTCATTGTATTTAGTAAAGAGTTCAATTGGTCTGCCCTTTTCTAAACTAAAGAAAATCACTTTCCAAAGAAATATGTATTTCAGAAGTATACCAGACCATAAATAATGGATATATTAGAAAGCATGAAATGAATAATGCCTTGGTTTGATAGACCCCAAAACTGAAACTGAAATTATAGTCATTCATGGTAACTGACCTATTGTTTTATATTGTTTTGTTTCAAGCTTACATAAGAACAAGAAAAAAACAAAACAAAACAAAACTAGTTATTTTCACTGAGGCAGCAAAAAGTATTGCACCATAATCTGAAATTCAAAGTCTGAAAATTTACATTGGCTTGAAAATTTGACCAGGCTTATTTAGCTGAAAGAGTGCTCTTAAACCATGAAGTTTACTAATTTAGTATGAGAAAACAGGGTTCGAAGATTCTATTCTTCATTCTCATTTAAATTAATTATATATTTAAATTAATTATATATGTTAAGAACATAACTTAACTCAGTTAAGCACATAACTGAGAAAAAGGAAGCTCAGTTTTCTTGATCACATAAGCAAAACTATTTTGAGTCTGACATTTAGGGCTACCCATTTCCCTTCAATCTGTTTTCTCATTCAGGAAAGACCATTTTATGTACCAGAATAAATGAAAAACTCCGTTTCTGCCCTACTTCATTGGACTATTGTCCTCACTAAGTCTGTGAAACAGTTTCAATAAAAAATGCTATTACAATAAAGTATTTTAAATCATATTAACATGATTACTTTAGCCTCACATAGAAAATACTGATAATGCTTAATTTAAAAAAAATTAAATATGTTAGCTTAGTAAATTCTATTATGTTTGCCAACTAAAATACCACTGATGCTAAAAGGCATATGTCTTCACTTTAGGCACCATGTGACTAGAGATTTAGCACTTGATGGCTCCAGGGGAATCACTAATGAGCTACAAAGCCTTTACACCTCTAGGTCAGGAGTTTGGATTAGACCTAGGTTGGGAGTGACAGAAAGTCGTTACCATCTCATGATAGTTCAATGGTTTATGTGAAGGGAATTCATTGTTTCAGGCCACTTTCTAATGAACAAGTATCCACCTCACAAAAAGTCACCACTGCTTTTGACAGTAATTGGCAGAGACCTGGAGAATGAAAAATTTAACCAAGAATTGTGTTCTCTCCATGCTATGACTACCATATTCAAGTAAGGGATTTTTAATGGAAAAGACACATGTTTTGCAGATATGTCTATGAAAAGCAAGACTTGGGGAGAAAGAGGGGAGGAGAAAAACAGAGAGGAAAAGAGAGAGACGCATCCAGAATAGAGTAAATAAAAATGCAGTTAAGAATCATCATCAGAAAGCTTTACTGAGCACTTATACAGCAAAGGTATTTAATTCACAAAAGGCAAGCATCTATTAATGTGTGTCTCTTTAATAACATTTTAATAATTTTATCTGAAGTCTTTAGGTTAAAGGGTCAAGAAAGATGATAAATGCCTTGAAATGGTGTTTCCTCAGCAGAAAGTTGACACTTCAGACATCATTATTGTCTTTCTTTGGACCCATAGTAACTAGAGTTAGTGAGAAAATTCCTTTCAATTTTTCTCTATTTTTTACCACCTTACATAATTACATATTGCTTTGAATTGTTCATGATTGTTTTTGTATGTGTTTGTCTTAAGTTGTTTGTCAAGAAATAGACACAAACTCTTATAGCCCCCATTACAGCAAATGTAAATCTGAGCATATAGGAAGTTTCCTATACACACACACACACACACACACACACACTCACACACACACACACACACACACACACTTGTGCCACGGATATTTTGGTTAAGCCAAATTAGAGCTCTGTTGATTTTAGAAGGATTTTCTAAGATCTGAAATGTAATTCAGAATAGTTAATAGTACCATTTGAAGACAGAAGCTTAGGAAGGATGCTGCATAGTGGTCCCAACCACTGAAGGTTGATTGTTCAACATCTGTGCTATTTAATAGGGTAGCCACTATATATGAGGCTATTTAAATGTAAATTAATAAAGACTTAATAAAATTAGAAATTTAAGTTCCTGAGTTACATTAACCATATTTCAATTGTTTTGCAACCACATGTAGAGAATGTCTATGTTTTTGGAGCATTTCTATCATCTCAGAAATTTCTATTGGATGGTTCTGGTTTAGACTGCATTTTCGTCCTGGAGTTTAGTATTTTATACTAAAATATATTATTTTCTATAATAATAAAAAAGATAATTGGAAAATAATATGAAACTCAAGGGAATAGAAAACAGTGAAACACAAATGCATTAGAGTTGGAAGCTTATATAATGCATGAACCATAAAATGTTTCACTAGTCACTGTATTTAATGCTATCCATTTTACATTTCTGACACTTGAGAAACTTAGATTTTCAAGAGTTAAAAAGAAACCTGACGGATATTGCAAGAAATATGATGTCAGTAATTTGCTATTGTTTCTTATATGCTGAATAAGCTTATAGAAAGAGGCATATCAATTATGCGGTTCTGGGGTGCCTTAATCTTTTTTTTTCTTTTTAATGAAGTACTTGCCTGAACAAGCACAGAACCCATAACCCTATTTAGAAGATAAAGACATAGAAATGCTTCTCTAATATCCCAGAGGCGAAAATTCACTAGCATATCAGAATATTAGAACTGGGAGAGTATATTCCTATTTGGTAACTTTTCTGTTTGAAATATCGTCCTCTACATTATTCTATTAATGATGAACTAATTAAAGAAAAAGTTTAGGGACTTTGGCAGATGGGAGAGGGGCAACTGTTGACAAGTTTAATTTCATTTTGAGCCATTGTAACAGGGAATATGTGTATACTATCTTAATGATCTGCTATTTTTTCAGCTTATTCAAAACAGTCAAAGGGAAGATGGTATCTCTATGCTTATAGTGGAAAGCTTTGGAAGGCAGAAAGCAAGCCTTTTATTAAATTTTTGTCCAGGAGTTCATCTGTCAGGTCTAGAAATGACTAGTTATTGTTATCACATACCCAAAGATCATCTATGGCTGATATGGAAAAATGAAACATTTGAAAAGAATTCAAGAAGCAGTGTGTCCATGGTGTTATTTCCTGTCAATTTTATAATTAAACAAGAGTTACTTGTTTTATTTACCTGGATAATTCCTCCAATGCAAGTCAGATCAATTTAAAATAGAATGCTTGTAGGAAAATATGGTGTTAGAGGAGTAAGTAAGGTTTTGCAAAGAATTAAAGAATAGTATTTCTTTGATATTAACACTATATATAGTCACAAACAGGGGAATTCTTCAATATATTGGTCAAAGATAAATTAGTAAAATATCCCATTCAAATATATAGTTAGATTGCCAAAGAATTCTGAACATTGGAAGGTTTTATAAAGTGGATTTTTCATTAACAAATTAGTGAAATGAGGGCTTTAAAATATGATTAGGACTACATCAGGTTGGGCGTCCCGTTTTAATCTTACTAAAATCACCAATTTTAGATGTTCATAAATAATTTTTACTTCTACTTTCTCTAAAGAATTCCACCCCATGTTACCTATCTCACAAGGAGAGAGCAAAAGAATTTATTTACAGTCAATTACATTTTATCTGAAAATATGGTTTTCTATAAAAAAGAAACTAAAATAACCCAAGAGAAGCTAAACATATTATTTCCCTTATCTTAGGTGCCTGATATTTTAGATACTGACCACATCAAAGAATGAGTGTTTTCTTATATAAATAAAAGATAATGATATTCCATATCATCTTGGAAATGGAATCCCTTTATCTTAGGTGCTGCTGAAAATGGTCAAACTTTCTATGGATGAGGACACATGAATAAAGAATAAGAGCAGAAGAATCCTAGAGGGACACCATAAAGATGCCGAGTGGAGAATGGATCAAAATATGGAAGCAGGTGATGTGGCTTTTTCTTTCCTCCTCAACACTCTCCTTTCTGCAAAGGTATGTGTCTTCTTGCTTCAGCTTTTTTTTTTCCAAATTATAATCAAGACTGAAACAAGTCAGACCATCAAGACTCATGTTTTCTTTCCGAGCTGAGGCAAACAGACCTAATTTCATTCTGAGGCAGGGCAGGTGGGTTTATTAGACAGTATGGGGGTGGGTGAATAGGAGAAATGGTAACTATGGGAAGACATCAGTTGTAATTTATCTTGACTTAGTAAGACTCTTCCTTTTTGCATGACATGCTGCGTAACAAATGGAGAGACACTCCAGTTAAGTAATCTCTCAGATTATTAGAGTGTTGTGTTTAAAAAGGATTGCAGAGATGTATTAGCTTGGGTTGACATCGCCGGTGCTCATCTTCAAGGGGTCAGTTCAAGAATGAATCTATTTCACATCTTCATCAATGACCACGATAATGGAAGAGATATATCAGGACCGTTAATTAACATTAAGAAATACATTAGACTGCAAGGGTGGTTTACACATTGTACGACAGTCTATGAATTTTAAATGGCCTTTGGCATGATAAAGCACTTGTCCTTTTCATTCAAAAATCTCAAAGGCTATTTGTGTTTTGTATACCCCTGCGGGCATGGCTAAGAAAACAGATAAATGAACTCTTATTCCTGTGAATCTCTGTGTTCCATTCACCAAAGTGTAGGGCACCAGGACTGGAACAGCTTTGCCTTTATTAGAATCACCCATTTGTTACAGGTACACCCCAAAATAATTTTCTTCCTTCCTTGCATGCAGTTCTTTCCCAAAAATTCAAGACAATGGTGTCAAGCCAGGTCAGATGGTAGGAAAAGCCACTAAAGATACTAAGATATTATGCCTTTTCCAGTTTTTCATTGTATTACTATTGACTCAGTGCTTTTTTATTTAATATTATTCTAAGACAAAAATAGAAATTATTAGTGTAAATTATATCAGGTTAAAATGCAAATACAGGAACATTTGACTCATATTGGAATCACCAAAATTGTGCAATCTGTATTTTGTAGCTCATACATGCATATGTATTTTATTCTCCCCTGAAGAGCGGAAAGATTGCACAAAACTAATGCAATGATTTCTGTTTCACTTCTTGATACAGACACCTTCTACCAATACGTCAACATTTGGCTTATTGAGCAATAAGGAGCGATTGAAAGGAAAAGGAACTATGGGTTATGCTATCATTTTCAGTATAAAGAGGTTGGTTAATTTGGGGGAAGTAATGCTAATAAGAAAGGACAAAAAGGGCTCCTTGATCATTTATTTTTTTCTTTTAAGAACACCATTGCCTTTTTTACTGCATTTTAATCAAGTTCTGGTGTGACTGGAAAGCATGGCTTGTTGGGGCTGTCAGAGCTTCTGCTTACATAGTCCTCAAGGTCACGCTCCTACTTCGTGCTCACTTTGAATTCTGATCAGCTCTCACATATTGTGGACCCATCAGATTTCTATACTCATGGGGCATCTGAACTCTCTCTGTGAATGGGTGGCAAGGAATGGTAGATACCTGTATTATACCTATCTCCTCTGCCACACATATGTTTGGTTGTCTCAGGGAATTCAACTACACATGAGTTTAAAGACAAAATTATTAAGAATTTGAAGGCTGAGCTTGGTGGCTTGGCCTGTAATCCCTGCACTTTGGGAGACCAAGGTGAGTGGATTGCCTGAGCCGGCAGGTTCGAGACCAGCCCCTGCAACTTGATGAGACCTCGTCTTTACAATAATAAAAAATTAACTGGGTGTTTTTGGGTGTTGGTGGCGCACACCAGTAGTTCTGGCTACTTGGAAAGCTTAGGCGGAAGGATTGCCGGAGCCCAGCAGGTCAATGCTGGGGTGGCCATGAGTGTGCCACTGCACACCAGCCTGCGCCACAGAGTGAGACTCCAACTCAAAAAAAAAGAATCTGAAGATGGTGACAGCATTGAATGAAACACAGGACTCCTCAGCACGTGGAGTTCAATGCTACAGCACAGGTGACCCACCCAGGAAGCTGGCCTTTGTTTACAATCTTCATATGCTTTCTCTGCCTGCTATGTCACATACTTTGTGGTCCCCTCTGTCTGATCTAGTTCACCTTGCTGTAAGAGTTGGTTGAGATTTGTGTTAGCTTTGTAGCCAAGAAATGCAAGGCTGGGAAAGGGACTTCCGAGACAAGGAACTACTTCTAAAACTTCAATATTTCAGTGTGTAGCTATGTAGTAGAGTTCTCAGGTTCAGGCACAAAATACATGCTGATACAAACACACACATACACACACACACACACACACACACACACATGCATATATATAACATGCCATATTGGTATATTTTTATATATCATCTATATATGTTTTTATATATCTAGTTGACCCTTGAACAAGACAGGGGTTAGGGCCACTGACTTGCATGCTGTTGAAAATCTACGTGTAACTTTTGACTCCACACAACTCTAATAGCCGACTGCTGACAGCCTTACCGATAACAGCCTTAACACCTATTTTGTATGTTATATGTATTACATTGTGTGTTTTCACAATAAAATAGACTAGAAAAAATGTTAAGGAAATATATTTAGTATTCATTAAGTGGAAGTGGGTCATGATAAAAGTCATCATCCTTGTCATGTTCACATTGTGTCAGCTGAGGAGGAGGAAGAGAAGGGAGGGGTTGGCCTTGCTGTCTTAGGTGTGGCAGAGGTGGAAGAAAATACACGTATAAGAGGACCCTCAACGTTTGAATCTGTGATGTTTAAGGGATAACTGTTTACACACACACGCACACACACACACACACAAACACACACGCACAAACACACACACACACACACACACACACACACACACACACTGCTGTTTGTACCTCAGTCACTGGAGATGGCATTTAAGCCCTCTTCCTCTAATTTAATCTTAACTTCTATCAGAGAAAACAATGTTTCTCAATGTGTTCATTGTCACCTTGGGCAACATTTTAAACCTGAGTCTTAGTTTTTTCATCTGTTAAAAGGGGATATTACTTACCTTGCAGATATAATTTAAAATTTTAATGAGGTAATAAGGATGCCTGATAGATAGTAGTCTTATCACTTGTGCTCTACAAATCCTTTTTGAGGGGAAGTTAATGAAGTAAATTAATCCCTATATCTCTATTTGCACTATAGTCAGCACTCAACCTTTATGTGAGTTTAGGAAGTTTAATTATTATTCCCATTCCCATAATTACTTTTTTGTTTAAACGGTCTTGATCTGTCACCCAGACTGAAGTGCAACGGTGCAGTTACAGCTCAACTCTTGGGCGCATGCCATCCTCCCTCCTCAGCCTCCCAAGTAGCTGAGACTATAAGCACGTGTAATCATGCTAGGCACTAACACTTACTTAATTTTATTACCTTAACTTGTCATATTTTTACCCATCTAATGGTTTCCATCTTAGGTGTGCTAGGTAGATTTTGTGTAGAGAGGTGCCTGCTTGTTTCACAGTAAAATGCTGACATTAAAAACCAGCCTTTTAGGTTTTTCTGCATCAAATTTTATGCATAAGCTGTACAGATAAGTTTTTTAAAAAATTGGGTAGAAAAATATGCATTGGTTTGGCTCACATTTACAACTTCTTAGTTAACTTTTACCCTTACATTGCTTCTTAGCTCAATGTTTTTTAAATATGATATTTATACTTATTGGAGAAAATTGAAAATGTAGAAACAATAGGATGAAGAAAAAATTATACACATTGAAGATAATCAGTGTAAATAGTTTCCCCCCACCTTCTGGTCATTTCTAAGTGTGTGACTTTAAAAATACCGGCAGACTCCTAGTATATATAAAAATGTATTTCTTGCTTTTTACATACTGTCATACGATAATTATTTTTCCCATGTTACATTCTGCATGAATATATTTATGACTGCAGAATATATTGTCACATGGATTTATTTAACAATTCTTCTATTTTTTGACCCAATTTCATTCATAGTAAATACTGTGATGAACATTTTTTTGAATAAAGCTTTTCTCATTTTTAAAGGGTATGTCCTTGGGATGGATTCCCAGAAGAGCATTACTGGGTTAAAACATCTTACACATTTTAAGTCTCTTGACAGTTGTTGACAAAGTACTTTCAAAGGAGGCATACCAATCTCTGTCCCTGCTAGGAATTTATCACAATGCCTGTATTTTGTTTGTTAAATATAGAATATTGCTATTAGTGACGATGGGCATATGGTATATATGTATGGTATATATCTAATTCTAATTTCTCCAACATGTAGTATAGTATATCATTCAGGCCCTTTGGTGGACCACTCATTCTTTTTTTTTTTTTTTAAAGCAGGATTTATTGAGAGGACAGAAAATCTCCCACAGTGCGAGGGGACCCGAAGGGGTTGCCCGGACTGCTCATTCTTATAGTCATGATCTCCCTGGCAGGAGTGTGGGGATAGAAAACACTAAAAATTTTCTACAGCTTACATCATTTTAATGTCCCCACTTCCCTAGCCACCCTCCCTTAATGAAAATTGGGTAGGAAAAAACAGATATTTTTTTTTTTTAAGTTTATAACATGGCAAAAGTAATATGCTTTTGTTATAAAAACTAAACATTACAAATCAAGCTAAGACATCCCTTGACTAGGATCACAGTGTGGCACAAATTCACATAGATTATCTTGCACAGTTAGTTGTGCAGTGCTGACCAGGAGACCCACCCAGGACCACCTGCTCCCATCCCCAACCCCATCCTCTCACCAGAGGGAAACCTGGCTATTATCCATGGGATGCAAATCCTTGCAAGCTTTATTCCTTTTTTTTTTTTTAATGAACATTAAAATTTGTTTTTTTATTATTGTCATAGTAGAATGAGAAGAACTGGCTTATGTCTGTCCCTATGCTTCCCTGATTCCTCACAGAGCTCTGATGCTGCTTCTCTTGCTTACTCTTTCTGTAGTCCTGGCTGGTTATTTTCTACATTTACATGTTATTGATATGGTTTTGCATCATTTCAGCAGTTTAACCCCAGAACCCCTCCCAGTTTCTTCGTTTGTCAAGGTTCAGTCTGTTTTACTGTATTAAGGAATGCTGTGGAGAAAAATGTTAGAGAAATATTATATTAGGAAGCCAAAATCTCTTTCTCTCCCTGAAAGCTAAAATACATACAGCTTCACCCCGAGGAGCCAATTCTTCAGAAAACTGAGCTAAAAGGGAAATGAAATGAAAGGCAGCGTATATTAAATTTCATTTAGTCCTATTGTTTAATTTATATTCTGGGCTCCTTGATTCTTTTTAGACCTTAGGCATACAGGATACCGTTTCTGTGTGTTTGGTCACTCCTTCATATTTCATCCTATCTTTGGGCCTTAATAATATTTCTGTTCTGGAACCTTCTGAGATCAGTCAGCTCTCTCTTTTTGGGAGAGTTTGTAGGTGGCGTGGGATATGTTTTAGCAGGCGTGTTGGTTTAAAGTTTTTCCGTTAAACCTTATTGGGCTTTTTCTTTTTGACTTTAATAATGTGATGACTTGCTTCTACTGACCAGTTTTTAAAGTTTTGATTATGCATTTGCAATTGTATTGTTTTGTTGTATTTTCTGAATGTTTTGCCTATTTATTTATTTTTAGGGCAGCCCTGGAACAGACATGTGTACTTCCCATGAAAGCACAATGAAAAACACACTCTAACCCACTTGTGGACTTTTGCAGATTAGGGGTGGTTCCATATTGTGAGCCATGTGGCTAAGCAGGATATGATTGCCTCATTTCTGACCCAGCAGTCAAAGATGCTGAGCTTTGCTGGAGGGAAATGTTCACAGCTACTGCCTGTGTTGTGATTTTTTTTTTTGAGGATTAGCAGAAGACCTGGATTTTTAGGGTTTTCCATATGGTTGCTTTCCCAGTAGCATGAGCATTGACTTATTAAAAAAAAAAAAAAGAAAGAAAGAAAAGAAAAGAAGAAAAAACCTCTTCACTTTAGGGAAAAGTCCTAAGTCGCTTAGTATTCCTTACACTCGGGAAGGCTGACTGTAAAGGCTTACACTTCCTGCTGTGATTGTATCCTTCTTGAAAGAAACGAAGCAGCAACATGAACTTAGTTCCCTTTATCTGCACAGTGATTCTAAGTCTCAGTTTCTGCAGTCTTCCCTCTCTGACTATTTAATACACTTATCGTTTCTCTGCCTAACATTCCCCTATAGGAGAGATTGAATTTAACAAATGTACACTAAGAATGATAGCTGACACTAATTCAATGAGCAGAAGGTTAAATCCAATCATAATTCCTTAGGTAATGGAGATGGGTAGGGTATGCAGATCTCTGAAGAGCCAAAGAGATTAAACGAGACTACACAGTTCCTTTGACTGTGTCGTCACTAGGAGACTATAATAGCATTTTAAGGTAGAGTGATACCAGAGCCTAAAGATTTATTATTTTTTTTAATGAACAAAGCATCACAGTCAAGCTGATGCAATAATTTTGCAATTCCTCGAACTGTTAAGCTCAAGTGAAGAAAGATGTTAACTAAATACATTCTGGGATGAATACATTAATTTGCACAGTCCCTTTCCCCATCATGCATAAAGTCTTGAACTATTTTAACTCAGATGGATTTTATCTCATGATAAAATCTGGAAAGACTACCCACAAAGCTTTTAAAAATATAAATAAGTCAAATTAGGTATATAAGGGTAGAAAAAGGGAGAAAGGGAAGATTTGCAAAACCCTAAAAAAATAACTGCTTGATTTAATGCCTGTAGATGAAAGCTGTGGACTAGTACTTCCCATGAGACTCCATGGTGGATTGTCGCTGATGGCAACTAACAGAAAACTAACGGAAAACTTGCAGCTGAGGCCCTTTCTGGAACCGCCTCTAACAGCCCTTCTCAGTGGGATGGCAGGATTAGGGTTAAGGCTGATAAGATAATGGAATCTGTGCATGCCTGGCCTGATTGCTCCCCTGATCTGATCACTGGTATCGGGGTGACAGCTGCTTTTCCAACCCTCTGGGCAGCAAGTGGCAGAGCAGCATGTCAATTGCATGTGCATATTTAGCAGTCATGTATTGAGAATTAAGAAAAAAGTGGTTCATATTTATATTACCCTTATTAAAGAGTATATGAAATAATTAGTCAAAGAGTTGGAGGGTTTAGAGATCCCAGTGTGAATTTTGGCATGGTTGAGTGGGGCTCTTCTTTTAAGATATATACTCGATCAATGAATTATGATAATTTTGGAATGGTGTGGCTGTGGAAAGATATTGAACATTACATATGCAATTCACATACATACTTCAGAGGACGACTATCAAGTTTTAGTAGTACATGATATTGAAATGAGGCTGGATTTGTTAAAATTTGAAATGAAAGTGATGAAACAGAAAAGAAATAGGAAAGAGTAGTTTGTTTTCAGGAATTAAAGCTTTTTAAATTAGCGGGTTAAAGTATTATGTCATTAAAAATAACATGCATAAATGTATTACGCTTTACAGAAAGAAAACTGGCTTAAGTGTATATATATGTGGCACCTCTCTCTCTCTACATGCATATATAAATATTAAATATTAAATATGTGTATCTGCTAGTATAAGTCACAAATATTTAAAATACATACCCTTGTGCCTAAAATTTCCATATCAAGGAACAGGTGTTCTTTACCTGCTCTTTTCATTTAAGTAATATATATTCTTTGTTCTGCAGTTCAAGGACATTTCCTTTTGTTCTGTGTAAAATTGTTTGACAAATACAAAAGAATATATGCAATAGATATATAAGCAATGAAGCATGATGATAACTGAACACTAATGAATCTACCATTCAGTTAGGACCTGGAACATTACTTACATGATTGTGTTACTTTCCTATCTCATCCATTTTCTATTCTCTGTAGATATTCAGTAAACTGAATTCTATCATATTATTTTATAACATGAGTATATTCTTTTTAAATCTTATTTTTTAAAATTAAGGTATAATTTACAATCAGTAAATGTCATCTCTTGTGGTGTACAGTTCTTTGGTTTTTGACAGACACCTCTACCATCACAATCAAGATATAGAACAGTTCTATCACCTCTTAAAATCCTCCCATTCAAATCATTTAGAAGTCAGTCCCTCACTCTTCCCTCAGCCTTGGCAACCTCCAATCTGTTTTTGATCTCAATAGTTTAGCCTTTTCCAGAATGTCATATAAATGGAATCATACATTGTGTAGCCTTTTGATTCTGTGTTGTTTCCTTCTGCATAATGCATTTGAGATTCATTCATGTTTTTGTATGTATCAGGAGTCCATTTCTTTTTATAAGTAAGTAGTATTCTATTATTGGGATGTACTATAATTTATTTATTGATTCACTAGCTGAAAAATATTTTGTTATTTCCAGTTTTTGGCAATTACAAATGCATTTGCTATAAATATTTATGTACATGTTTTTGTATAAACATAAATTTCATCTCACCTGGGTAAATACTTAGAAGTGAACTTTCTGGGTCATATGACAAGTCTATGATTAGCTTTATAACGAGTTTTATAAAATATGGCAAATATTTTCAAAGGGAGTGTATCATTTTGTAGTCTCACAAGCAATTTGTCAAAGTTGCAGTTGCTATGCATCCTCATTAACATTATCAGTTGTTTTATTTTAAAAAATTAGCCATTTTTTTGGTTAATATCTCACTGGATTTTAATTTATACTTTCTGGATGACTAATGACGTTGAGCATGTTTTTTTATATGTTTATTTGCCATCTATATATCTCATTTGCCATCTTATAGCTATATAAGTTCTTAATTTGGTTAACATCCAATTTATCAATCTATTTTATGCATCATGCAAATTCTTGGTAGCTAATAATTTTTTGTCTAACTCAAAGTCACAAAGATTCTTTCCAAAGCTTTCTTCTAGCATTTTTGTAGTTGTACATTTTACACTTAGATTAGTGATTCATTTTCAGTTAATTATAGTGTATTGCATGAGGTAGGAACAATATTCATATATTTTTAGATACGGATAGGTAATTGTTTCAGCACCATTTGTTGAAAAGATTATTCATCCTCAATTGAATTGCCTTTGCATCCTTGTTGAAAATAAAGTGAGCACATTTATTTTCTGGATCTTTTTCTGGATTCTCTATTTGTAAAATACTGACTTCTGCAACAACACAGAGGCTACCTGGCCCCAAACCAGGGGAAGTGAGGACCGTTTGAAGGCTTAGACCTACTAGTGTAGCTAATCCCAACTTGTACTCTATATCTTTATAATAAATTAAAATATTTAATAAATATTTAAATAAAAATTATCTGTCTATCTTTTTACAAATACCATATTGTCTTGATGACTGTAGCTTTAAAGTAAGTCTTGAATGAGGTACTGTGAAATCAGATAGTTACTTTAAAAAATGTTTTGACTACTTAATTCTTTTGTCTTTTCATATACATTTAAAAATCAGCTCACATGAAATTTGCTGGAGCTTTGATTGACATTATATTAAATCTATAGATCATTATGGAAAGAAACTGCATCTTAACGACACTGAGTCTTCCAGTTCATATAATCACTTATCTCTTTATTTGCCTGTTTTGTGGTGTTTAAAAATCAATGTTATATAGTTTTCAACACACAGATCTTGCACATACTTTGCTAGATTTATAATAAGTACTTAATGTTTTGGTGCTATTATATTGGTACTTAAAAATTTTTCATTTCCAATTAATATCACTATTATGTAGAAATAAATATTATTGATTGCATATATCAACCTTGTATCTGAAACCTTGATTAAGTCACTTATTAGTTCTATTAACTTTCTAAAAATAAATTTTAGAATTTTACAGAACCTTACTGCCTATAAATAGAGGTAGTTCTATTTCTTCCTTTTAAGTCTGTATTTCTTTTATTTCTCATATAACTGTTTTATTGGCATCTGGTATGATGGTGAACAGAATTGCCTCTTGGATATCTGGTATGATGGTGAACAGGAAAACAGACATTCTTATCTTGTTCTGATCTTGGGAGAAAGCATTCAATCTTACTCATCAATAGTTATGATGTAGTAGATGGATTTACTTTATCAGATTGTAGACATTCCCTCATTTATAATTTGTTGAATATTTTAATAAATTATGAACCAATGTTGAATTCTGTCATATTTTTCTGTATCCTTTGAGATGGCGATTTTTTTTTAGTTGGAGTTTCACTCCGTCGCCCATGCTGTAGTGCAGTGGCACACTCACGGCCACCCCAGCGTCAAACTGCTGGGCTTCAGCAATCTTTTTGCTTCAGCCTTCCAAGAAACCAGAAATTCAGGCGTGTGCTACCATGCCCTGCTAATTTTTGATTTATTGTAGAGACGGGGTCTTACCAAGTTGCCTGGGCTGGTCTTGAACCCGTGGGCTCAGGCAATCCACTTGCCTCGGTCTCCCAAAGTGCTGGGATTACAGGTTGAGCCACTGAGCCCCGCTGACATTTTTTTTTAAATTCCTTATTTCATTGATACAATAAAGGCATTAATTGCTTGTTGAGCAAACTCAGCATTCTTTAAATAAACCCCGCTTAGTCATGATGCATTATTATTTTACATATTGCTTTTTTAAATTTATTGGTATTATATTTAGAATTTTTGTCTGTGCATTCATGACAGATTTGGTCTGCAAATCTTGTGTTGCCTTTCTCTGATTTTGGTATTAGGGTATTTCTGTGCTCACAAAGCGAGTTAGAAATTGTTTCCACTTCTTTTCTAATATGAAAAAATTGTGTTAAATTTGCATTAATTCTTTCTTAAATGTTTGGGAGAATTTACCAGTGTAGTCATCTGGCTTGGCATGTCCTTTGTTGGAAATTTTAAAGTGAGAATTCATTTTAATTAATAGATACAGGATTATTTAGGTTATCTGTTACTTGACTTAATTTTTAACCTTTTTTTTCAAGGCATTTGTCTATTTTGCTGAAGTTGTTCAATTTCTGGGCAAAGAGTTATTTGTAATATAATTACTCTTTAAACAGCTATTTGTAGTGATGTCTTATTTTTAAAATTCTTAATATTTGTAACTCATACCTTCTCTCTTGCTTTGTTTGTCAATTTGGCTAGAAGATTACAATTTTTTTTTTCAAAAAACAGTGGTGGTTTTGTTGATTTTTCTCTCGTTTTTCTGTTCTCAGTTTAAGTAATTTCTATCTATCTGTTTTTTTCTTCTGCTTGTTTTGGGTATAGTTTGATCTTATTTTTCTAGTTTCTTAAGGTGAATTCTTAGATCATTTGTTTGAAGCTTTATTTTTTAAGTAAGTATAAGAATTTTAATGTATACATTTCTAAGTATTACGTTAACTGCATATCACATATTTTGACAGGTTATTATTTCAGTTTCATTCCATTAAAATATTTTCTAATTTCCTTTGTTACTTTAATGTTCATCTTTGGGCTATTTAGAAGTGTTTTATTAACCATATTTTTTGGGATTTTTCCAGGATATCCTTCTGTTATTGATTTCTAGTTTAATTCCACTATGATTAGAAAATATACTTTGTATGATTTCAATTGCTTTAAGCTTTTTAATATTTTGTTTTATACCCCAGAATATATCTTAGTGTATGTTTCATATATATTTGTAAAGATGTACAATTTGTCATTGTTTCACAAATGTCAATTAGGTGAAGCAAATTGATTGTGTTTCTCAAGTCTTTTGCATTCTTGCTGAATTTATGTCTAGTTGTTTTATTAATTAGTTAGAGAAGAATATTAGTCTTTGACAATAATTGGGATTATTTCTCCCTTCAATTTTATTAGTTTTGGCTTTATATATTTTGATACTTTATTATTAGATGCATATACGTTTAGAATTGTTGAGTCATTTTTTGAACCCTTTCTCTGTGTCCTTATATTAATTGTTATGAAATCTATTTTGTCTATTTATATAGCTACTTTAGCTTTTTTGGTTAGTGTTTGCATGATTTGTACACTCTCATCCTTTTGTTTTTCATTTGTCTATGCATTTATGTCTAATATAAGTTTCTTTTTTTAATTTTAAAGATATGAGGTACAGCTAGGATTAGGTACATAAGTGGTCATTGTACCTGTGAAGTTTGGGTCTCCCATTGGTCCACACTTCGCCTGGTTTGGGATCAGGGACCTTGTTGATGTTATGTGCTGCCCTCCCTCCCCAGGCACTGTCCCACTACTGCCAATCCCTTTCTCGTAGTATTATGATAAAAGTTCAGGGTCCACTTATGAGTGAGAACCTGTGGTGCTCAGTTCTTTATTTCTGTGATAGATCACTGAGTATGATAGACTCTAAATCCATCAATCCAGTTTTTGCTATTGTGAATAGTGCTGCAATAAACATGCATGTGCAGGTATCTTTTTGGTAGAGTGATTTGAGTTCCTCTGGGTATATTCCCAGTAGGAGGATTGCTGGGTCATATGGAAGGTCAATTTCTAGTCCTTTTAGAAGTCGCCTCACTTTTTCCCATAGAGGTTGAGCTAGTTTGCATTCCCACCAGCAGTGTGGAAGAGTTCCTTTTTTCCCACATCCTTGACAGCATCTGTTGTGTTTTATTTTATTAATGATGGCAATTCTTACTTGGGTTAAGTGGTATCTCTGTGTGGTTTTGATTTGTATATCTCTGATGATTAGCAAGTCTGAGGACTTTTTCATGTGTCTGTTAACTGTCTGTATGTCTTCGTTAGAAAAGAGCCTATTCAGGTCTTTTCTCTGCTTTATAACGGGGCTGTTTGTTTATTTCCTTTTGGCGTGTTTGAGTTCCTTGTAGATGCTGGTGCTAGTAGGCCTTTGTCAGAAATAAAGTTGGCAAATATATTTTCCCATTCTGTGGGCTGTCTTCCCACTCTCTTGATGGTTTCTTATGCTTTGCAGAAGCCTTTCAGTTAGATGAGGTCCCACTTGTCTATCTTATCTCTTATGGCAAGGGTTTTGTACAGGAATTAGTTCCCTACTCCAATGTCTGTAAGGATATCTCCTGTATTTTCTAAGATTTTTATAGTTTGAGGTTTTATATTTAGTTCTTTGATTCATTTAGAGTTGATTTTTGTATATGGTGATAAGTAGGGGTCCTGTTTCATTCTTCTGCATTTGGTCAGCTGGTGTTCCCAGCACTATTTACGGAGTAGGTTCTCCTTTCCCACTCTTTGTTGGTGGAGGCTTTGTCGAAGATGAATTGATTGAGAAATTGAGGTGTTGTTTTTGGAATCTCTATCCTGTTCCATTGATCCATACGTTTGTTCTTGTACCAATACCAGGCAGTTTTGATTATTGTAGCCTAATAGTAAAGTTTAAAGTCTGGAGGTGTGATACCTCCTGCTTTGTTTCTTTTGCTGAGAGTTGTTTTGGCTATTCAATGTCATGTTTGCTTCCATATTAATTTCTGTATTGTCATTTACAGGCCTGAGAAGAATGATGTTGATAATGCAATGGGTATTGCACTGAATCTGTAGATTGCCTTTGGTAGGATGGATATCTTAACAATTTGATTCTTCCAATCCATGAGCATGGAATATTTTTCCATTTGTTTGTGTCTTCTTGGGTTTATATGAGCAATGTTTTGCGGTTTTTGTTGTAAAATCTTCCACTTTTCTAGTTAGAAAGATGTCAAGGTATTTATTTTTTTTGGCTATTGTGAAGGGATTGTGCTTTTTATTTGGTTTGTGCCTGTTTGTTGCTGGTGTATAAAAATGTGACTGCATTTTGCATATTGATTTTGTACCCTTAGACTATGCCAAAGTCCTTTATCAGTGCAAAGAGATTTTGTCAGATTTCCTTGAATTTTCAAGGTTTAGTATCATCTGCAAAGAAGGATAACTTAACTTCCTCTTTTCCTATTTGGCTCCCCTGTATTCCTTCTCTTGTCTGATTGCTGTTGCTATGACTTCCAACATTATGTTGAACAGAAGGAATGAGAGTGGGCAGCCTTTTCTTATTCTGGTTTTCAGGGGAAATGCTTCCAGTTTCTTTCCATTTAGCAATTTTGTGGCTGTCAGTTTATCGTAGATGGTTCCTACCATTTTGAAGTATGTTCCTTCTATGCCTAGGTGTTTGAGGGTTTTTATCCAGAAGGGATGGTGGATTTTATCAAAAGTTTTTTCTGCATCCAATGATGTATCCTGTGGCTCTTGTTTTCACATCTGTTGATATATCGAATTTGTCTTGCAGATGTCAAACCAGCCCTGCATCCCAGGGATGAGCCTACTCGGTCATGGTAGATAATTTTTGATGGTAGATAATTATTGGCTACAATTTACTTGAATCTTGTTGAGGTTTTTTTGCATCTGTGTTCATCAGGGATATTGGCCTGTAATTCTCTTTCTTTGTTGGGTCTTTATCTGGTTTGGGTATCATTGTGATATTAGCGTCATCACATGGTTTGGGCAGTGTTTGGTCTTTCTCAAGTGTCTGGAATACTTTCAATAGCATTGGTATCAGTTCCTTCTTGTATGTTTTGTAGAATTTAACTGGAAAGTCATCTGATCCAGGACTTTTTCTGTAAGTAGTTTTCTTATGATGGATTCAATTTCCAAGGTCTTTATTGGTCTATTTAGGGTGTCTTTTTTTTTTTTGTTTCCACCTTAGAGGTTGTGTGATGTCAGAAAGTACTTCATTTCATTTGGGTTTTCAAGTTTGTTTCCATACAGGTGTGCATAGTAATCTTCGATAAGCTTTTGTATTTCTTTGGGGTCCATTTGGTATTAGCTTTTGCATTTCTGATTGTGTTTATTTGGGCTTTTTGGCTATTTTTCTTGGTCAGTCTGCTAAGGGTTTATCAATCTCATTTATCCTTTGAAAGAACCAGATCTTTGTTTCATTGATTTTTTACTATGATATTTTTGTCTTCTATGTCCCATATTTGGGCTTTTACTTTGTTGATCTGGATTCCTCTGCTGAAGTTAGTTAACTTATTTATTTTAAAACTTTGAGAGGATAATAACCTTTACTTAAAATGCAGTTAAAGTTAGGGTTTTCTTGAACTTGCCTTTCCAGCTCCTTTAGGTGATTTGTTAAACTATTGACTCATGATTTTTCTATTTTCTTGATGTGTGTGCACAAGGTTATAAATTCTCCTCTTAGCACTGTATTCATGGCATCCCAGAGGTTTTGTTTTTGTTTGTTTTCAATAACCTTTTTTCTTTTGATTTCTGTGTTAATCCAGGTGTTGTTCATTATCATGCAGTAGTGTGCATGTCTTTGTGTTTTTGGGGGAGATCTTGTTGGTGGTGATATTTACTTTTATTCAATTGTGGTCTGAGAAGGGCATGGCAGTGTTTTGATCTTATCAAATGTGTTTATGCTTGATTTATGGCCAAGGATGTGGTCAATCTTGGAGTATGTTCCATGTGGTGATGAGTAGAATGTATTTTACATGGTTATTGGATGGCCTCTTCTATAGGTATCTCTTAATTCCATTTGGTCAAGAGTCAAGTTGAGTTTGTGAATCTCCTTGTTGATTTTTTTTTTTTTCTTAATGATCTATCTTGAATTGTTAGTGGGGAGTTTAAGTCCTCAGCTGTAATAGTGTTAGAATAAGTATTTTTTTAAGTTATTTTAGTAGTTGCTTTATAAAACCTGTTGCTCCTGTTTTAGGTGCATATATGTTTAGGGTGCATACTTTTTGTTGATGAATTGAATCTTTTATTGTTATATAATGTCCTTCCATATCTTTAAAAAATTTTTTATAACTTGAAGGCTGTTCTGTTTAATATTAAATTTGTACCTCTTGCCTTTTTTTGATTTCTGTTCTGAAAGTTTATTTTCCATTCTCTAACTTTAAATCTGTGGGTATGCGTTGTAGTGAGACGTGTTTCTTAGAGGCAGCATATTGTTGAGTAATGCTTTTTTATCCAGTTTGCCATTCTATGACTTCTCAGTGGTGCATTTATGTTCAGTCTGATTATTGAAATGTTTGAATTTATCCCTGTCATGAGGCTCTTGTAAGACTGTTTTGTATTCTTTTAAACTTTTGCATTGATAAATGTGCATGTGTGTTTAATTTTGCATGTATGTTGTGTGCTCTGTTGGCTCTATGGTTTTGAAAAGTGCATTTTTTTTTCCATCTGTGCCTAATACCTTCTTGAGCATCTCCTGTAGAGAGCTGGTTTGGAAGCAGCATAATCGCTTAGGGATTGGATGTCTGGGAAGAATTTTCAGTTCTCCATTGCTGATGAAGCTGCATGAGACTGGGTAAGAAATTCTTGGTTGAAATTTTATATCTTTGAGAATTTTGATATTTGTACTCCAGTCCCTTCTAGCTTGTAGTGTTTCTGCCAATAAGTCTGCTGCTATTCTGATTGGTCGTCCCCAGGTAAGTAGTTTGACCTTTCTCACTTCTTGCATTTAGGATTTTTTCTTGTATACATGCTTTGTGTAGGTGAATTACTATGTGCCTAGGAGTTGGTTTTCTCATTGGATGTCTTTTGGGGGTTCTCTGATACTCTTGTGTTTGGATGGTTGCATTTCTGGTGAGATGGGAAAGTTTCCTTAGATAACCTCCTGTAATAATTGTTCTAATGTATTCTCGGTTTCCGTTTCTGGTTCTGGAAAACCAATCAGGAGAAAGTTCATCCTCTTGATATGATTGCATATCTCTTGGAGGCTTTGTTCTTTCTTTCTGAATTTTCTATGTACTTAACAAATCAGGTTAATTCCATATTTTGGTCCTCAAGTTCTGATATTTTTTTCTTCTGCTTGGTTAATCCTGTTTGTCATCTTGTTATTTATTTTCTGGATGACGTTTTTATGGTCAAAGTCTCTGTTACAAGTTCTTTCAGTGTTGCATCTTGTCTTTCTTGAATCTTATACATTCTTTCCATTCATTTCCATATTTCTGTTTGATTCTAGGACCAATCATTGGTAATTTCCATTGTTTGGTCTCTGAAGTCTGATTTTTTTTGTGTATTATCTCTTTGGTACACTGGAAATTATCTGTGTTCTTTCATTTGTGACACATCTTTTTCTTTTCTCTTTAACTTTGTTCTTCAGTTAAAGAGACTTTCACTACTGTTGTTTGCTCAGCCCTCTCTTCTTCCCTGACCAGGGCCTCCAAATTTATCTATTTTGAAACAGATTGCTGATGTTTTGGGGGTGTTCCTAATCCTTTTCTGTTCACCCCTTTTTCCTGCAGCTGGGTCAGGGTGGGGGTGGGGCATGTGAGATTTTGCACACATCCTGCCCTTCAGAAGTTTGTCCTTTTGGGATATTCTTTCTGGGTAGATCAACCCCAGTACAATTAACCTGCCAGTACAGTGACTGGGTCTTTTGCTCCATGGTGAGCATACCTGTGCACTTCCCTGTCCAGTTTTCAAGATGGTGGTAGGGTGCCTTTTTCGACTTCTCCACTGGGACTCTGCCCCTGGCTCTTACTGTGCTCTCTTTGTGGCCCTCACTATCAGTGACTGGTCTAGTGCTGTGGTTATGGGATAGAACCTGGAGCTGGTGATCACTCTCAACAACTTTTTCCCAGGAAAGACTTTATTGATTTTAGAAAATAGCACTTAGCTTCTGCACCCTGAAAAGCACTAGGGTCCCAGCAGAGCAGCTGTGGCACCAACCACATCACCAGGAAGGCCCTGTCCACTTTCTCCTGAATTTCCACTCAGTTAGTCATTCGCACACCCACTAACACACAGACATGCATATGAATTAATTCACATACTGTCTCACTTACACAGAGTCTCGCACAGTCTGACTCTGCCACCATCTTCCCAGCCTACCTTAATATATGTTTCTTATAGACACAATACAGTTGAGTGTTACTTTTGTAATTAATCTGATGATCTTAGTCTTTAAATCAGTATGTCTGACATTTTATGTAACTACTGATATTTTTGGTTTAATCTATCATCTTGCTAGTTATATTTTGTTTCAGTCTGCTTTTTAAAATCTTCTCTTACTTTTTTGTACTGAGTATTTATCTTTATGATGATTCTATTTTATTTATACTATTGGCTTATTATTTTTACTTAGTATACATTTTCAATAGTTGCCTTTGGGCCTATATTTTAATTAACTGTATTTTATATTTATGTAAGAGTATACTGCTTCACAGGACTTTATAATATTATACTTCTGATCCCTGCCTTCCATCCTTACAGATGTTTTTATAAGTTTAATTTTGCATGTGCTTTAAACACACAATATATTGATACTATTTTTGTTTTGATAATCCACTATCTTTAGAACAACTTAAAAATTGTATTTCTTCACTGATGTTTTTCCAGGAGTATTCATTTCTTTGTATAGATCTAAGTTTTTGATGTCATGTTCCTTCTAACAGCAGACTTTCTTTTAACATTTCTTGTAATGCAAGTGTGCTGGCAATAAAGTCTCTCAGCTTTTACTTGCCCCAAAAGTCTGTGTTTCATCTTTATTTTGAAAGTCATTTTCATTGAGTATAGAATTCTGGATTTATATTTTTTCTTTAGTATCTTAAAAATATTATTCCATTGCTCTCCAGCTTGCATAATTTCTGTCAAAAGTCTGCTGTAACTTTAAAAATCTTTGTTCTTCTGTGTGCAACTTGTCTTTTTTCCCTGACTTCTGCCAAAAAATTTTGCTTTTTTTGTTTTTTAAATTTGAATGTGATATAATATGGGTATAATTTCATTTGGCATTTATTCTTCTGGGATAACAGTGAGTTTCTAATATCTGGAGTTTGCTGTTCTTCATTACTTTTAGCATTTTCTTGGTCATTATTTTTTCATTTGTTTCTTCTGCCCACTTTTTCTTACCTTTTCTTGTGGTATTCCAATTGCACACAAATTGAACGATTTTTTTGTTGTTCCTTTTAAAAAATTGAGTTTGGATAATTTTGATTGACTTTTATCCAATATCATCAATTCTTTCCTCAGCTTATTCAAGTTTATTGATAAGCCATCAAAGACAGTAGTCTGTACTATTGTGTTTTTCATTTCTACCATTTCAACTTGATCTTTTTTCTTGTGTTTTTTACCTCTCTGCTGAAATTCTCCATCTGTTCATATAAGTTGTTCACTTTTTCTAGTAGAGTTTTTAAAATATAAATAACAGTTATATCAGATTCTCTGAAAATTACAACATCTGCTATCTTTCAGTCTGGTGCTGTTAATTGCTTTTACTCTGGACGTTGTATTTTTTCTGCTTTTCCTACCTTCCTTGTGTGTTGTTTAGTTTTGGTTGAACATTGTATTGTGTAGGACAATACAGTCCAAAGTAAATAGTATTAATGCTTGTAAATAGACATGCCTCATGTTTTTGCTAGGTCTTGAGACAATCCATGTGGGAATTGAGTCAGGTCTGTATTTTATTCTTGAAAAGTTTTCAAATTACTCTAACATTACTTTGTACTTAAGGTGGGAATAGAGTCAATGGAGGGGTTGTCTCAATCTACTTATTCCACACTTAGCTTTTGACATTCTCTATCAAATTTGTACTTTAGAGAAGCTCTTTCTCTTTCTCTTATTTCATCTAACTGTAGATTGCTGTTATTTTTTACTTGGTGCTTGCTTTTCTGGAAATAGAGGAGGAGACAGAGTACTTTCTGGGGTTCTGTTTCAGTCATAGGCATGTGTTGTGTGCCTGGGTCCTGACTGTGAAGTGTTTTCAGTGATCCTGATTTTCCTTTAGTTGCAAGGAAAGCTTAGTTTCCTAGAGATGCTATAACAAATTACCACAAACTGAGTGGTTTAAACAGCTAAAATTTATTCTCTCATAATTATGGAAACTAAAAATTGGAAATCAAAGTATTGGCAGTCATGGGTCCTTTTGGAAACTCTGAGGAAGGATCTGTTTTATGACTCTCTCAGCTTCTGGTTGTTTCCAATAATCCTTGGCCTTTCTTGACTTGTAGATAAATCACTTCAGTAATTGCCACCATCTTCACATAGTAGTCTTTTCTTTGTGTTTGTGTGTCTTCAAATAGTCTTATTTCAAGGACATCTGTGATGGTATTTAATGCCTACCCTAATCTAGTGTGACCTCATCTTAGCTTGATTATTTCTGCTAAGGCTCTATTTTCAGTTAAGATTACAGTCACATGTTCCAGGACTTAGGACTTTAGCATATCTTGTTTGAGAAGGTCTTAGCTTGGTAACACTGTCATAACAAAAATATCATAGATTAAGTGACATAAACAGCAGAAGTTTATTTTCTCACAGTTCTGGAGGTTAGAAATCCAAGATCAAGTTGTTAGCAGATTTGGTTTCTCCTGAAACCACTCTCCTTGACTTGTAGATGCTCCTCTTATTGCTGTATCCTCACATGGCTTTTTCTTTATATGCCCATTTTCTTTGGTGTCTCTCTGTGTGTCCAAATTTTCTCTTCTTATAAGGACCAATGGTCTCATTGTAACTTAATCACTTTTATAAAGGCTGTATCTCTAAATACACATTCTGAATTACTGAGGATTAGGTCTTCATCATATACATTGGGAATTGAGGGGAGGGAGCAGAAGTAAGCTTATAACAGGGGACACAAACTCAGAATCATTGGATGTGTGGGGCCTAGGTGATTTTTCTATTCTCCCAATTGTAGAGTGGCAGAAGATGAACAGAATGTTTACAAAACATTCTCTTTATCTATTTTCTTACTAAAAATCTATACTCTTGACTGGGAGAAGTGGCTCATGTCTGTAAACCCAGCACTTTGGGAAGCTAAAATGGGAGGATTGCTCTAGCCTTGGAGTTTGAGACCAGCCTAGGCAACATAGTGGGACCCCATCTCTACAAAAAAATTAAAAAAATTAAGCAGGCATGGTGGTGTGCACCTGTAGTCCCAGCTACTTGAGAAGTTGAAGTGGAAGGATTGCCTGAGCCCAGGGATTTGAGGTTGTGGTAAGCTGTGAGTGTGCCACCACACTCCAGTCTGTGTGACAGAGTGAGACCATGACTCCCCCCCACAAAAATAGTTCTATTCTTTTCCTATTTAAATCTGCCTAATCATTATTTATAATACATTTGAAAATGTTTATAATCTTTGTGAAGTCATACTTAATTGCTTTTAATTTGTAAGAAATCTAGAGCTTTAATTTATTAACGCTGTCTTTCATAAGTGATTTGCATATACTTTTTTCAGAAGCCAAAGACTATTATTAACCCAGTATTATTTTAGTCCCTTCTAGGTTCTCTAGCTTCATCTGACTGTCTCTAGTTAATACCTATGACTCACTGATTAAATCATTTATCTCTTGATTGTGGCATTAATAATGGCATGTATTTATTAGGTATGTTTGCGTATTATGTGTGCTTACCATTCCCCAATCAGAGTTTAGCTCATAGGATTATTTCTTGCTCTTAGAGATTTCTTCTCTTGAGAACCCATTAGTATAGTATGTTTCATATGGGATCTAGTGTTTTGGTAACGTGAACTTTCCAGGATATTTAGTCCATCAGTTCTCAAAGAGCAGAAATGATTAATAACATATTTTTTGTAGTCTTTTCATATTCACTCACATAGGCATGCCACCATCAAATGTCTGCATGGTTTTTGATTTTAAGAATTTAATGTTTTAAAAATTATACTTCTACTTACAGACATGAAGACTGTTTTCAGTCATTAGGTATTTCACATGGCGTGCAGTAAGCATCAGTGTGCTTGAATTTATGTAAAACTATATAAGTATATATTTATAGAATACGTTTTTATGTAATTACTTGGTTAAGGTCATTTTAAAAGTTTTTGATACATGTTATCAAACATATAAATGCTATCAGAAAATATAAAAATGTTTCTAGACTTTTGCACTTTAGTAATATTTACCTATTTTGCAAATTATGATACATCATTTTCTAATGGTCAATATTTACCCTTGAATGGCAGTAAAATCTTGTTGATGTGGAACATTTTCTAAGAAGGCAAGCAGAACAGAAGGTGTTTAATATCTACGTTCTGGTCTTGGTTCTGACATGTGTTTGCTTTTTAACTTTGAATAAGTTAGTTTACCTTGTTAATTCTTTGTACTTTAATATTTGAATGAAAGATGTTCAACTAGGGCAAGGATTATTAAATGTTATTCCAAAGATGCAAAGATGAACCTGATAAATGGTGCTTTGAAATTTCTGCTGCTACGTCTAGCAAGACAGCTGTGCTTTTATCTTTTCTATACAGAAGTACTGAAAAATATTTCATTTGGGGAAAATAAGGTTATGCTATTAAAAGTAGTTTAAAATCTCTTTACTTAGAGGGATCTAAAGTCACTGCTAGTTCTAAAGTTTTATAACTTATGACTTTGCACATCCTTACAAGTTGCTAACTTTTTCAGTATTCAAACTCCAATTATGGAATGTTTTCTAAGGAATGCTTTTATTCCCAACCTCATTAATTTCCAAGTCTCAGCATACTTTCCTATACTCAGTTTTGAATGTTATAGTCACATTTGTTTCGTCTAAATTCTATTTCCACCACAATGAGGCTTTTTACATTTCTTCAGGAAACTCCAAATATCTTAGGTACAAGAACAAAACTTTTAGTTTAAATCTCTTAATCAGATTCCTTAAAATAGTCACTGAGGCAAACTTACTCAGTCTCATGTTCCTGATTCTCCTTCTTAGAAGTTTTGAAATTTACTCAATTTTCATCTGTGTTAAAAATTTCTCTTCAGGTCCCCTCCCACTGTGGGGGCTTTTCTGTCCTCTCAATAAATCTTGCTTTCTCAAAAAAAAAAAAAAAAAATTTTTTTTTTGCACCTCTACTATTTCCACTGTTTCCACTGTTCAAATGTTACCTTCTCTGGGAAATTTTTTCCTACTAACTAGGGATAAACTGTTCTCTTTTGTCATTGTAGGCAAAGGACGTGTACTTTGTCAGTAATGGAAAAACAATAATACTTTTTGAAATAATCTCTAGCAAGGTTGAGTTTGTAATTTTGCCTGTACTGAGCAGAAGTTTGAATATGCTACCTATAAAAAGATGAACTAGCAGTAGTGGGAATCTGTCTGGGGAAAGAGGGCACACCTCATCAACAAGGGTCCCTGCCTAATGAACATTTGTATACCTAACCCTGAATTGTACCCCACATATTTAAAATAAAAAATTAAAAGTTAAAAAAAGACATTTAATAGGGAAATAATCACAATTAAGATTGTAGGAGAAACACAGACACCACATTTTGAAAAGTCTTTAAGATAATAAGCTTTTGTATCTACCTTAAATGAGAATCTTTTAAATAGTCAAATATACATAAGACTATTTCAGCATATTTTCTGCAATTTCAAATGATCTTTTGAATAGTGCTTTATTTTATATTTATTCAATATTTAAAATTTTGATAACTTACTGTAGAGGATTCTGTAGTACACTGCCTAGAGTCCTTTAGGATTAAGGCACTCACCCCCTACGCTACCGGCAATGTCAGTGACTGATAATTGTTAGCTAAGTTCTGAGAATAGCTTTTCACTAAAGATTGTCAATTTGACCAAAGTCACACCTTGGGACATTCTGTACATAGTACCTTATTTGGTGTAAGTGTAAAGACTTGATCTTTCACCTTTACTGGGACAATTCTGATGGGCCTCCCCATATCTAGAGCTCACCATTGTATTGACTTATGCTTTTATTGTAACATCACTTCAGTTCAACTTCTTCCTTTGTCCACCTACTTCCTTTATTTTGGCATGGGTATTGCTCTTGAAGGCACTCCTCAATAAAATTGCTGCATACATAATCTTGATTTATAATTCTTATCTTCCTATTCCTCCATTTACTGTATAACAATGAAAAAAGGACAACAAAACAAATAATTAAGCAACTATTACTATTTCCCAAGAATTGTGCTAAGAACTTTAGATTTATTGCCATCTAAAGTTCATAACATCATTATTACATTCTATATTTTACAAATATGGAAATCATTATTATATTCTCTATTTTACAAATGAGGAAACTCAATTCAGAGGAATGACATAATTTATCCAAGTTTTACAGCTGCTAGATGGTAGAGTCAAGATTTAAAATTGTCTACTATATTCCAGAGATTATACTTTTAATGACTCAATTACTTGACTTGTTGCCTCTCCAGGGCATGTATTGAATCCCTCAAAGGGCATATCTGGATAGAGTACAGGTAAGGTTTTCGGCAGTGAAAATCATTTTTTTTTTTTTAAGAGACAGAGTCTCATTCTGTTGCCCAGGCTGGAATTCAATGATGCAATCCTTGATCATTGGATCCTTGATCTTCTGGCCTCAGGCAATCCTCCTGCTTTAGTCTCTTAAGTAGCTGAGGCTACTGGCACAAGCCATTATGCCCGGTTCAATATTTTGTAAATCAGATTTGGCTCTATGTTTATGTTGTAAGGAGACATGTTTTTTTTGAGAGAGAGAAAGGTAAAATTTATTATCATTTTTAAGTTATAAATACAATGCAATATTTAGATGTTGGACATTACTAATTTTTATCTCTGATACAAAATGAAAGAATGTGAAAATTAACTTCATGTGATGAAATTCAAGCTTACTCAGTATCTTAATAAAGGTTGATTTTTGTTGGAATCAACCACCGATGAGCTAGTGAAATTCCATCATGTGAATTTGCTGTTTGTTCCTATTATTAGTCATTAATTGGAATTCCATTTAGAATTTATGACATAATAAGATACAATATCAAAAATAGATTCATAGTTTTAAACATATTTCTAAACAAATTAGACTAACTACAAGGCATCACATCTGTGAAGGAATTGACTGTTAATTTAGTTAAAAAATTCATCTAAAAATATTTTATTTACCAGGCACATATAGATGTAGTCTTATCTTAGAGCCCTTTCACAAAGTAAAAAAAACTGTATATTAAATTGATTCTTTTATGTATGTGAAACCATTTTGATATTTATACATACTTTATATTAAAATATATTTGTATAGCACTGCTGAGTTTTCAAAAATATTAAATTATATTATTCTTATCATAATTGTGAGAGAACTGATATGGTGTTATTAATTTTGTTTTCTAGATGACTTAACTGAGAATCAGGTTAAGTGATTCTTTTGGATGGGTGAGATAGAAGTTTGTCTGACCAATGCTTTTCTTCTACACTGACATGAACATATAAGTGTTTCTTCTCCCTTAACAATTCATTCTCTATTGCCACCTTTTTGAGATACAATTTTACCCTCCCGTCCATGGGCACATTTCTTGGGAATAAAACCCATATTTGCTCCATTCATTTTCAAATTATGTAATCACCATTTCTGAATGTTTTGCAACCTGAGGTCTATTCTCATCACTGTTTAGACGATGGCACTACAACAATTCACCAGAAATCCTTCTTATTACATCCACTGGCACTATCACAGATCACAGGTTTCAGATGTCATTGTTCACCACCCCTCTTAAGTATATTATGTGTTTTAAGAAAAGCCCATCTCTTTGTTTCCATGACAAATTGTTCTTTTTTCCCCTTTGTATAGCACTGCTATACAAGTTTGTATAAGTTGGAAGTTGTTCTTTTTGTCCTTTGGTATCTTCATTGAATCCTTTTCCTACATTTCAATTACAGTTGTTTATCAAAGATACTATACATCCTTGAATTCTAACTCTTTTTTCTGCATATTATATTCTTCATTAGTGTTTATGCTATCGGTGATCACCTAGATGGGAGGCAATATAGTAGAGGGGTTAAAACCATGGTTTCTGGATTAAAACAGAATTAAATACTAGCTTCATCATTTGTTAGCTCTGTGGCTTTGAAAAACTGCTTAGTTTATTCATGTACCAAATATTTTTTATCCCTGTTAATGTCATAGAATTAGAAGGGCTATGAGATAAGGTATGTAAAATGCTTAGTCACCGATCTTTGCAATTTTTTATTTTAGTGAAATTTAAACTCCTTATCATTGTACTATAAGACTGTGTACCGTCTCGTGGCTTCCTACTTCCAGGCAAGTGTATTGGTAGTGAAGATTATTTAGTGGCAGAACAGATGGGAAGAAGCAGATGTATTTAAGACATGCTTTATAGGAAGGATTTACAGAGTGGGCATTAACTTGGCAATTGAACTGGGGTGATGAAAGAAGGCCATACTAAAATCACTTTAAAATTTTAGCCTCATAGAATTAGATAGATGGTGACAATATTTAGGGGGCTAGAAACCACTGGAGGAGGACTGCAATTGTGAGGTAGATTATGAATTCGCTTTGAAACATGGGGAGTTTTAAGTTCCTTTCAGATATCAAGGTAGAATGATTGAATAGGCAATTAAACAGGTAGCTAGCAGCACTCAGGAGATAAGTGTAAGGAAAAAACCCCCCAAATATTTTTGAGAACCACATTAAAAGCAACACAAAAAATAACTGAAAATACATACAATCAGGGAAGTGATAGGTAATTATAGGTGAAACACAAGTGCAAAGATTAAAATTATAGTAAGATTGACAAACATGAAAAACATGTCAGAAAGTATATATGTATGCATAATTGGTGATCTTGAAGAAAAAAATCACATAAAATATTAATAATCATGATATACTAGAAGAAAATTTTTCTGAAATAGACATTATTATTTTACTAAAAAAAATTCATTGCATGACTAGTTTTTGCCAGGTGTCATTTTAGGCATGGGGAACAGAGTGTAGAAAAAAATAGAGACTTCTCATACAACTTATATCCTACAGGGCTGAAATTCATGCCATGTCCCAGCAAAAATTTAAGTGAAACATCAAGACATACTCTCATAAAGTGACTGAATATCAAGGAAAAGAATTTTATGGATATCTAGACAACAAATGCAAGTTATTTATATGGATAAAAAATATTGTTGACCTCAATCTTCTTCATAACAATTCTCATGTAGAAGACAGAGACAGGGTCAATGTCTCCAAAACTCTGAGGAAAGGGAGTATATCCCAATAATTGTGCACCCAAGCAGCATTTCCTTCAAATATCAATGCAAGAACAGACATTCTCAAGTACACAAGAAGTTAAGGAATCCTGTATCTATGAACCTTAGTTGAATAAAATATGAAAACAGAACGACTTCCAGTTGAAAGAGACACAAAGCAAATTAAAAAATGCAGGATCGAGAACAGATCCTCTGCGTTGAATGTACCTAAATAAGGAAATAATCTTAAATAACTGAGGGAGTTTTGTTAGTAGAAAAGAATATAAATGTCATAAACCCTATAGTTAACAAATATTATAAGGTGAAGAGAGAAGAGATAATATTCCTATTTAACTTTAGTATTCCTATTTAATTTTCTAATCTTTCATAGGAAGGATTCATAGGCATAACCCAAATTTAAATCATGAGAAGTTTTTTTTCCTGAAGTAATAATTTCTATCTCTTAATGTTCTAAAATATATTTTTCCCCCTTAATTTTAGAGCATTTTTTTAGGAACCAATATTATGAACAAGTGTCCAAACTACAGTTTTTTTTTCAGTTATACTTTATTTTCTTATGTTTAAATTAAAAAAGAGTTAAGTAATTTAGAAATTAAAAATAAATATGAACCCATTTGGACTGATAGTCTTTCTGTCTCATTCTCTGCTTATTTGTACATACATAGGGGAGTGGCTCCTGGAATGAGAATCTCCAAATGATAACAACAAAGGTTGTTTCCGGGTTGGAAGATAGTGCTAATGTGATACATTGTTTAATTTACTTTTATTTTTTGAATCAAGGACTCAGTCTGTCACCCAGACTAGAGTGCAGTGGCATAAGCATGTTTCACCACAGCCTATAACTCCTGAGTTAAAAGGATCTGCTCTCCTCAGCCTCCTGAGTTGAGACTACAGGCATGCACCAACATGCCCGGCTTATTTTTAAATTTTTTTTGTAAAGATAAGGTTTCACTATGTTGCCCTGGCTGATCTCAAACTCCTGGCCTCAAGTGATCCTCCCATCTTGGCCTTCTAAAATGCTGGGATTGCAGGTGTGAGCTATCATGCTTGGCCAATTTCTTATTTTTATTTATAAATAGTGGTACATGGAGAAAACTACCAAGAAATGAAGAAAAGAGACAGCTGAAAATCACCTCTGCGTCGAGGCACGTGGCTCAGCCTGTAATCCCAGCACTTTGGGAGGCCAAGGCAAGAGGATTGCCTGGGCCCGGGGATTCAAGGGTAGCCTGGGCAACTTGGTGAGACCTCGTCTCTATAATAAATCACAAAAACTAGCCGGTCTTGGTGGTGCATGCCTGTAATTCTGGCTACTTGAAAGGCTGAAGCAGAAGGATTGTCTGAGCCCAAGGGTTTGAGACCAGTCTAGGCAACTTAGTGAAACCTTGTCTCTACCATAAGTCAAAAAATTAGCTGGGCATGGTGGTGTGTTCCCGTGGTGTGTTCTACAGTTCCCGCTACTTGGAAGGCTGAGATGGAAGGAATGCCTGAGCCCAGCAGCTTGAGACTGCTGTGACCATGAGCGTGCCACTGCACTCCAGCCTGGTGACAACTTAAAAAAAAACCGAAAAGAAAACAACAACAACAACAAAAAAAGTCTCTGCAAATGGATCTGGAGGCAGGCAGGGTTAGGTGGGGCGGGAGAATCATTCATGGAAAAGTCTTTTTATTCTCTTTGTCCCTTTAGTTCACAGATTGAAAGTCAGCACATTTTAGACTATGGAGAGCAAGTTATTTTTTTTTTTTTAAATAGTATTTTATAGAAACTTTAAAGTTCTAATGCATTTATTGACTATTTCAGAACTGACTTGCTTATTACTTCCATTTCAAATCTTAAAACAATTTTTAAGTATGTTGTAGGTATTTTGAAGTATTGTAAGTAGTTTTGAAATCATGACATATCCTTTTCAGGGGATTCTGTAGCTGCTATTCTGTGTAAACAAATAAGATGAGGTTTTGAATCCTAGTCACATCTTTTGTTTACATAATTATTTCAATATCTATATATATCTCTGTACTGCACAGAAAGCAGCACAGATAGGCAGAAAGAATGAAACAGAAAGAACAGCAGTCAAAATGGGATCATACTTATTTTAATCTCTAAACAGACATTATATTATACATATATATGATACATGTGTACATACATACACATATATAATTTTTTTCAATTAAAAATTGTTTAGCATTTGGGAGTGGCTTACTAAAATAAGCTGATCTTTCTGATTTGATTTTTCTCATTACAGTTAAATGCATTAAGTGCAAAAAATTATTTCTCCTAAATTCTTGTAAGTTCCTTACAGTGTTAAAATCAGTTTATTTTTGAAATTCTTCTTTCAAATAAAATTCTGTGCCTTATGCTGCTGCTGCAAGGCTCGACTTCATGCCTCCCAGGACTTGGTGGGAGCATTTGAGGTCAAGATTGCATTAGCTATCTAGGTTTTATAAGTAAACCTCTATCTAGGAGTCGGCAAGTAATACTTTTGAAAACATAATTTTCTAGCCTCCTTTGCTGTTTTTCTTCTTCAGAAATGTACTCTTCTCAAGAAAACAAACTAACACAACTAAAGTTGAGTTAAGATAACACAACTAAAGTCAATTAGCTGTTTTCCCAGTATCTTGGTACTTTTTCAGAGTTAAATAGTCTACAATGAACTATTTAATTCTGTTCTTGAATAAAATTTAAAACAGCTATTATCAATTAAATTAAGTATTCTTTTATTACTTCAGAATAATTTTGAGAAGTAACACTTTTAAGTAAAGGAGACCTAGTATTTGAAATCTAGAATTGTAGCATTTTAGAGTTGGAATGACTGTTGAAGAAATTTGCCTTCATCAAGCACTAGGAATGGCTCAGAGATGTCTTGCCTGCCTTGGAAGGACAGGTGACCCTGAGTGGGTGGTGTTTCTGGTCCTCTACACCAGGGGTTCCCAACCCCTGGGTCAAAGACCAGTTCTGGTCAGTGGCCTGTTAAGAATTGGGCCACATAGCAGAAGGTGAGCAATGGACGAGTGCAGTTTCACCTGTATTTACAGCCACTTTCCATTGCTTGCATTACTGCCTGAGCTCTACCTCCTGTCAGATCAGCACTGAAAAACCTGCTTCCAATTCCAACGTCTTATCCTTGTGAAGCAGAGTTTTCTGCAGTGACAGCAACCCAAATGAGATTACAAAGTAGTACGAAGTAGACTGGACATAAGCAACCCACTTCGGGTGTCACTAACTCCCATCACCCCCAGATGGGACAGTCTAGTTGCAGGAAACAAACTCAGGGCTCCCACTGATTCTGTACTATGGTGAGTTGTATAATTATTTCATTATATATTACAATGTAATCATAGAAATAAGGTGCATAATAAATGTAATGTGCTTTACTCATCCTGAAACCATCTCCTCTCCCCTGGTCTGTGGGAAAACTCTTCCACAAAACCAGTCCCTGATGACAGAAAGATTGGGAACTGCTGCCCTATACCATTTTTCACGTTTGTTGCTAGAGACTTGAACTAGTATGAGAAGCAGAATTAGAAGGAGTCTGGTTGATTTGGGGACCAGGGACCCTATTGGGATCTAAATCAGCATCCAGGGTTCCTTCTGGGCAAAGTGATCCATTTTACTGTAGCTGCATCATTTCTCTGTCCTTATTAAGCACTACTTGATGTCCAAGAAGCTCAGCTCTTTCCTAGATTCTAGATCCAAATCTCATCTTGGTAGCATTTTAAAGATAAATTAGAAAGGCATCTAAAGTTCTTGGGTTTGGGGATTAGATTCAAGTTCCTAAAGGAAGGCTCTCAAGAAGTAACAATTCTAGTCACAAAAGACCAGGGGTCTTGGAAAAATAGGTCATCAAATGGGACTAGTCAGCAGAAATTTCTAGCCAGCAGAATCTTTAAAAATTTTTTAAAAAATATCACTCTGACCTTGTTGTTTAACATTGCCTGGCATAGAAGAGGAACTCAATATTTGATGAATGAATAAATAATTAAGTAAATATATGAAAACAAAGAGACATAATTGGGTCTTATTGGGGAGCAAGTTGCACACTTGATCTTGGATATGAAGCAGTCACTAGCATGGTGAATAAATTCAGTGCTATAAGGAATCATCTGAGGTACTAGGGCTCCTTCAATGTCTTCCCACCAACTTGCCTTAAGATCTTAAAATTCTTCTTTTAAGGCTTTACTCATAATAGGAGTGTGGCAGAAATGGTGCTGCCAAGCTTATCATGACCGTTTCTGGATAAAAAGACCATGTAAAGCAAAACAAACAATGAACAAACAAAATCCACCAAGACAAAAACAGAACAGCATGCATGAGAGTATGCCTCAAAAAAAAAAAAAAAAAAAGTCACATTACATTGAGGTAATATTTTCCCCATAGTTAAATCATTCTATTAAATATTGATTTTCCATGTTTTATAAAAAAGATCTTTCAATTTGCTCAGACCTTTTGGGTTATATAAGAATCCTCTACCTCGAGGATTAAAACAGAGACCTTCCAAATCAGTGAACAAGAAAGTTTTCTGCCACCTACAGAAATCTTGCTGCCAAGGTAAGAAATGACAGACCTGTAATATTTATGCCAAGGATAGCATTTCTTGGGTCCCAAATGATATATCTGGAGACTCTATCTTTACAGCTTTGTTCTTATTGCTAAACTGGCTTTTATTGCAAATAAGAGTTTGCTTTAGTTCACCTCAAAATAGACAAAAACCATTAGCTAAAGCTCTGTGCCATCTCTTCTCCTAAAGTCCATTCAGTGGGAGGGGTTGGAAATCATTTTTTCTATAAGTTGAGGAGGAATTTGTCAAGAGCCTCTCAATGGTTTTCTGGCTACCATATAAAATATCATGGAAATCCATCTGCATCTGACATCGTCATCTTGTGCCTTTGCGTTTTAGTGCCTGGGACAATAGCATTTTTTATTTAGCTCACTAAGCTTCTCACAACCTGTACCATGAAGGGAGTAACACATCTTATAATTTGCTTTTATAAACTAAATGTTTTTCTTCCTAAATGTGGTATCCGTTTGATGTGAGTATTGGGATGGTTGTTATAGAATCTTAAGGGAAACTTCTGGTTCGCCTTTGGCCTTCCACTTAATCTTTTCTAATTGAAATAAGGATTGAGAGGAGACTTGATTAACAAACTCTGTGGAATGAAAATGTTCTGCTAACAGAAGTTATCTTGGAAACAGAGCATAAAAGGGCATGCCCTGATCTCTTCTGTAGTCCTTGGACATCATGGACAGAAAGTCAGTGGGGCTTTGATCAGAGGAAGAGACACTATTTGTTAAGAAGGAACTCCCTTAACAGTTCTCAGAACCTTATTGTATTCCCTTGCAGTAATTTATTTCTGGCAATGGAGTCTAGGTTCTTCAAATACGTTTTCTTTGTTGATTGAAATACTTTATAAAACATTTTGGTACTTTAGAGTCAAAATGATTTTGGATTAAAAAATTTCGATTTGAATTCAATGACATAAAGCAGGTCATTTTTAAACCAAAAATTCTGATTCAATTTGGACTTAAAAAAAATGCTTTTTCTTTCTTTAAAGATAATATAGAGCTAAAAGAAAAAAAATAAACGATGTTATTGTTTGGTTTCTGTTCACAGATACAAGCTTTTGGAGTTTAACTTTTTTGTTTTATATATGTACAAATAAGTGAACCCAATTAATTTCTGTGATATTCAGCCTGTGATAGAAACCTCTTTTTTTACTTGAGAAAATAAAGTTCATTTCTCATAGAAATTTTGTTATTAATTTATATCAAGGTAATATCTCCTTAAAAAATTGAATGAGTCAAAGGAGATAAATGTGACATTTTAGAAGGGTAGGGTTTTGATTTAACTGCAGATGAGGACTTTGGTTTCTGTGGGGGCATCAGTTTCTCTTTTAATTAATTTCTTTTCCTGACATTTCTCTCATCATGAGGCAAATTTGTTTGTGGCGCTTAACCTTTAAGTATTATATCAGTTTTCACTGGAGTCATGCAGTGACCAAAAGTAAGTAAATGTAAGAAACTGGAAGTTTTTAAAAAAGGCAAAAAACTCCTCGAACTAAGTTTCCTGTCAGGTAATTTTCTTCTCCACTTAAAGTCATGATCTCAGGTGCTCCTTGTCTTTGCTTTCTTGGCTTCTCTCCTCAACATTCAGAGCTCAGGGACCTTGTGTTCTGCAAATGGTTTTTCAGACTCAATTTTCCTTACCCATTAAATGCAGACATCATGTATATTTTTTCAACTTTGGGGTAGCTAATGCTTAAGATCTGAACTCCCTTATGGTTTACAAATAGGAATACATTTCAGGAAAGCAAAAGTTACAGGGTAAGTCACAAACCAATACAATACATGGAGATTATAAGTTGGTTTGGCCCCCAAAGGCAGGATATCTTAAAGTGGGGGCTTACAAAGGCCATAGGTGGATTCAGAGATTTTTTGATTTGCAATTGGTTAAGAATCCATGACTTTGCCTAAACACTTGGGGTCAGCAGAATGGGGTGTTAAGGTTTAGCCTATGAGGATGACTCTAGGGAACCAAATTGTGGTTCTAACTTGCTTGTGGGACTGTTGTTTAAATTATTACTATCTTTTGCTTTTTGGGTTGTTCATTTACTTCACATGGTTAGCTAGACGCCTGGAGTTTCCCTCGAAGAGACATAAGATTTTTCCTTTATTTCCATGTTTGAGGGTACCCAGAGGGTCCTTAATAAGAATCCCTGTTCCATCTCAGCAAAGGTTGATACATTTTTTTTTCTTAAAGGGTCAGATAGTAAATATATATTTTTTTCTAGATAGTAAATATTTTAGGCATATGGGTCACATGGTCTGTTGCAACTACTCAACTCTGCTTTGTAGTGGGAAAACAGTGATAGACACTTTAATAAGTAGGCCTTGCAGTGTTCCAGTGAAACTTTTAAAATAAAAACACGTGGTTGGCTTGTGGGCTGTAGTTTATAGGATATAAAATAGAGGTGCTTTTGAACTTTAATGTTCCCGGCTGTGTAGGGTCATCATAGTCATGAAGCCTCACTTGCAGAACTCACTCACCTATTGTTATGGGCAGAGGCCCATGTCCAGGGAGGAAGGACTTGATGAAGTACCCTTGAGCGCTCACAACTCTCTCTGTTCTGTGTCCTTTTGATTGCCTGCATCCTTGGCATTGTTAGTAAATCTTAATTTCAAGGGGGATCTCTGATTTGTGTAGGCTTGATTTGACAATTTAATCCCACAGGTTAGTTTAGACACCATGGTGCCTAATAGGACACAGTAGCACAAATATTGAGTAATGCATATTGGATGAAAAGAATTACTCTGGGCTACTTACATAAGGCCCCGAAGAGTATTTGTATCTTAAACAAAAAGCCTCTAAAAATAGACATACACTTTGCAGCTTGGGTTGGGAATCAGGTGGCCCATCCCAGTAAACCTCAAAATATCTAAAGCAGGCCATGATCTTCTCTGGCTTCTATTCCTATTGAGATCTCTTATTTTTCTGCAGGTATTTTGAGGGCAACTTCCAAATAAACCAAAGTTGTTTTGCTAATTGTATTTTGTTCTTAAAAAAAAAAAGACTTTTCTGAAATAGGTTTGTCTGTCTGCAATGTAACAATACAGGGATTAGTATCTTGGTTTGGTTTCGAGATGCCTGGTTGGACTTGACCTTTGACTTGGCATTTCAGTTGAGCACACAACTTGAAAGACAGATCCATCCTCCCTCCCTCCCTCCCTCCCTCC
>NW_007218393.1:234877-294701 GCF_000164805.1 Carlito syrichta | reverse complement strand
TCCCTCCCTCCCTTCCTTCCTTCCTTCCTTCCTTCCTTCCTTCCTTCCTTCCTTCCTTTCCTCTATCCCTCCAAGATGGGATCGCTACCTCCACTCGGGCTGAGTGCAGTGGCATGATCATAGCTCACTGCAGCCACCAATTACTAGGCTCAAGTGATCCTCCTACCTCAGCCTCACAAATAGCTGGGATTAGAAACATGTCCCAGGGAGCCTGGCTACCTTCTTTATTTCTCAAAGGATTCTAAGCTTTCTCAGGATCTGAAAAGAAAGTAGAAGAAGAAATTGCTAATTGAAGTCAGGGCCTTGCCTTTTGAAAAACGCCTCTCTTATTTTGGGTGAAAGCAGAAATTAGGCAGAGTCAGCACCAAATCTTGTTATGTCCTTAACTAGCTGTGTTACTCTGACCAAAATACATAACCTCTCTGAACTTTTCTTTCTGTTATAAAAAGTGGGAAGTCTACTTTTATCATGTGGATTTAGAGAGAAAGCTCATTAACAGGTTGGATGATTATCCTTGTTCTTTGTTGGCCTTCAGTCAGAAGTTATTTGCACACGCACATATGTCACTCAGAATTATAATCAAATGTTGAAAAGCCTCCCCTACAGATGTTCCTAACAGAAAAGAGCAGATTTTCTCTCTAGTATGGTTTAGGAGCATTTCTACTTGAAGGCAGAAGGGTGAACTGGAACAATCTCATATTTCCCTTTATAGTCCTACTAACCTGTCTATTTTATCTGCTTCCCTTTGGCTTAAATAGTAGCTCCATCATGTTTACTTCAAGGGAAAAGCCCACTACTCTAGTGCCGATACTAGTTAAGTGCTAATTTAGTGAGTTCTGAATGTATGTATCGCTTGACTAAAATTATTTATGCAGTCAGGGAAGAAACTAATTCACACAGCAGTGCCCTAATTGGCATCAGAGAGGCATTTCCGTAAAGCCCTTAGGAAAAGCAGGAAGTTGATTAAATAGAAAAAATGCACATGAAAATAGGAGTACAAAGAATGCACAGAAGAATAAAATGCAGTTGTTAAATAATCACCCTCGTGTTATTCCCCCACCCCCAGAAGTTACCTTTGATTTAATGCAGGAGAGAACACCTGGGAAAATTTCAAATTGGAGTCCCTCCCACTCTTCCTCTGCCTATACTAAGAATTCATGGCCCAGAATTCAAACACTAAATCTAAGAGAGGCAGGTAAAAAGAACAGTGGAAAACAGATGGCAGCAGTTACAACTAGCAAATTCCCAGTTGGTGGCTCTCACATTTAGAAGCGGGCATCTGTTCTTCTTCCCCACTGCAAAGTGGTTTTAACTCAGAGGTGTTAAAAATATCTAAGTTGCTGTTTTATTCATTTCTGCTATTTACTGACTTTAATGACTTACAGTATATCCAATGAAAAGTACAATGTTTACCCAAGCGGCAAGAGACTCAAAACAGAAATATGGGATGCTGTTAAAAAACCTTGTGGTCTACAAAACAGCATATACGGTTTTATAGGTGTACCTTGCTTTATGAAATGGACGGGTATTTTAACATTTGCATAAATTGAAATATGCTTTAAAATAACACCTGGGGTGCTTGATATTAAAAGAATCTCGAGAGAGTCACAACCTCTCTGGGTCTCAGTTTCTTCCTCTACAAAATGGGAATACTCATGCCTGTAATATTATTCCATTGTGCAGGTCTGTTGTGAAAATTAGAGACAATATCTGCAAAAAGTGTTATAAGCCCCTCAAATAGTATAGATGCCTAGTCAAAGATAATGCATTTTACCATTTATAAAAATTCTCACTTTGAAATAAATGCCCATTCATAAAAATTAAAAATTTATGGAGTATGCCTGTGTTCATGAATAAGGGAACCTCAAAAATGAGAGAAAAGAGACAGTTTTCATAATTATGAATGAAATACCAATAGCCTTTTTTTATGTTATTGCAAAGATGATTTTCCAAAAATCATTTATAATTGGTACCAGGAAGAGAGTTCTATTGAATTGAATATCATTTATCCCAGTTTCTTATGTACAGTAGATGATCAATGGATATTTATTGGCCACTGGCTAGGTAACATTTAATTTTCTTTCTTTTTGCTTTAAAAACAGTGTTTACTCATTGCAGAAGATTTGGAAATATATAAAAATGAAATATCTAAAAAATGAAAAATATAAAAAAATTAAAAAATGAAAAAATAGCCTACAATTTCAAAACTCAGAGACATCATTTTTATGAGTAGCATATATTTTATGTCACCACATTGAAAAGGTGCTGGTAATAAGATTAATATATTAATTTTCTTCTGTTCTCATAAAACTTAAACTGAGTAATGGTTCAATCCAAAGGGTGGATTTGTAATCACAATTTCTGACCTCACAAGCACTCTGAGTATTTTTTCAGTGAGGCATTATTAAAAGTAATAATCACTGACATTTATTAAGTAATTGCTATGCACCAGGTACTGTATTGAGGCTTTATGTATATTAATTCATGTAAACCTCACAACTCTATATATCTGGCTCTATTATTTACAAATGAGGAAATCAGAGCATTTGACATTAAAAAATATGCCCAAGAGCACATGGCTAGGAAATGGTACAGCTAGGATTAAATTAAAAATTAAGGGGCTCTGATTCTATAACATGTACAGAAATATTCCACTTCTCTTTACTTTGGTGGTAAGAACCCAGGTTTTTTTTTTTCTTCTTAATTTTATTTTAAAGATGTGGGGCACAATTCAGGATTAGATATACAAGTGGTTATTGTACAGGTAAAGCTTGGGCCTCCCTTTGGTTTCCACTTTGCCTGGTTTGAGATCAGGTACCCTTATTAATGTTGTGTCCCTTCCACTACTCCCACCCCAGTAGTATCCTGCTACTGCCCATTTCTAGGTTTTAAAATTAAATACATTAAAGGGGACACTTATTCCCCATTTCTCGTGCATCCTTTCATGTGGAGGGACTTTCACTTCTGGTCACTTTCCACGCCTTCATTTTCTTCTTCTCATATCTCACGTCCCATTTGGGAGAAAGGAGGCTTAAACTGGTTGTCACTGTCTGAGCCATCTTCTTTCTCTACTGTATTTAGACTCTACCTGTGTGAAGAGAAGATGCATTCTCAGCTGTTCCTGGGGAGTGTAGGCTGCCTGTGTGGGCATGACTGATACGTTTCTTTTGGGAAGAGCGTCAATTAAATTCAAGGAAGCATATAAACCTATTGCTCTGTGCCTGTCATCTCCTGTTTAACTCTTTATCTATAATCTATTTGTCTGACTCTGATGTATATCTGTTGCAGTTTATCAAAGACTTGGGCATGAAAGAATTGTTTTTATTTACCTTCTGTGACTCTTAGATGATAGTCCTAGATGCTTTTCTAGTCTTCACTTTGTAGGAAAACATGGGCAAGTAACTTTACTACTCCAGGCCTCAGTATCTTCAGTGGTAACACGGGACATACTTTTTCCTTCCTCATGGGGTTTTTGTTAGGGTTAAATGAATTAATATGTACAAAAACACTGAGCAATTGTTTTGGAAAACAAAGGAGAACAAAACTGAGATTTGAAAGTTTGGTTTGAGGTCAGTAGGCTTAGGTTGGAGGGGAGAAGTGACTTTGGCTGCGCTGAGTGCTTGTCGTTCCATTTATCCCCTGACCCCGCACCCATGGGCCGAAGCCTGAACTTTACTTGTGTTACTTCATCTCATTCTCACAAAAATAAAATCGGCATTATTTTCCATATTTTGTTATGTGGACACTGAGGTTTAGAGCGGTTAAGCAACTTGCCCAGGGTCACACAGCTAGCAAGAAGAAAGGCTGGTACTGTATTCCAAATCAAGTCCGTGCTCTTTCAGGACTCACTAATAATTATAGCAGGACCCGGGGATCATGAGCATGGACTCAGATTCTCCTGTTAGAGTGGGCCAGTGTCAAGGAGGTCACTAAATGACAACAGAAGGAGGCCTTGACCCAAATGGTCAGAATCTTATACAGAATGCAGGAATAACAGCTTAGAGGCTGACATAAGGGGACTATGGCTTTTTAAAAAAGAGGAATGATTTTTCTATCCACCTATTACTCTTCCTTTTGTAAATGTAGTTCAGATTTTTAAAATACTGACTTCTAAACACAGAATCATGCAGCTTGTGATCAAATTCTCACCCTTCAGGATCCTGCAGTGTATTTTTCCACTACAAACCCTATTTCCTCCCATAAGGGGTTTGAGGTCGTCTCTTCCTGCACCGCTGTCAGAATTCTCAGTCTCTGTTAGTCTTCTCTATACTGTGCTCTTTTTTCCCTCATCCTTGACTGTAATGTAGTTCTGTCTAAGGAAGCATAATGTGCAGAAAGGAACACACGGTTTAGGGGAAATTTTGATGACGCATCTGCTCTGAGAGCACAGAGAATTTGCTTAAAAGTAGGCACTGGACTAAATGACAGTATGCAGAATGCATTGTATTGTGCTTGTGGTTGTCTTCCTCATGGAAAAGATCACTTTCTCAAGGGACAACGTGAGTTTAGTCATCATTTGAAACAGATACAGATTCTTATATAAAACTGTTATAAAGTGAAAGCAACATTTGTTGTGTGCTGTGCTAGGTATTTTGACATGCATTATCTTAAATTTTTTTTCGTGATAATCCTAAAAGATGAGTATTGTTATCATTGCTTTTACAGAAGAAAATTGGAGCTCAAAGAGTTTGAATACTTTGCCTAGGGTCAAGTATACAGCAAGTGCAGGCACCAGTAAGACTCATGCCTGAGACTGTTTCCACATCCCTTGCTCTTTTTGTTCTTCCTTGCATGAACTAATTCATTAAATATGAAAGGGGGAAACTTCACTTGATGGCTTTTTCCTCAAAGGAAGCCTAGGAATCCCTTCTCTGCTTGTAAGCGGACACATTAGTATGAACTCATGTCCATCTATAAATTATCTACATTGTGATCAATTCTGAAGCTGGCAAGGACAAACTTGGGCAAATAGCTGCTCTTTACAGAAAGCCTAGAATTGGAAAGAAAATGACTATGCTCTGTGCCATGAATTTTTCAAGAGAAATGTTGCAAAGGATAGAAATCTTGATAGACGTGATTTTTTTTTTTGAAAAGCTCCATATGAGAAAATCTTCCACAAGGGACATCCCTTTTACCAACTTGGCAAAGACTGAAAATGCAGAGCTTCCAGGATCAAAGCCTATTCGTAATGTGAAGAAGTATCCCCTGACAATCAGTCTAGAAGAGGGAGGTCTCCTTTAATCTTTTCTTTCCCTTTGTTTTATTACTTTTTTTTTCTAAGGGGAAAAATTCTCTTTTCATTTTCTTTTGCTGACTAACTCTTCCCCTTAATCATTATCATCTCAAGACTCATGGCAATTTCCTCCCTTTACATTAAGAATGACTATAAACACAAATCATTTCTGAGTTTCTATTTCAGGACGTTGTTTTTCTCCTCAACTGCTCAGAGGTAAGCAACACAAAGTTTATGTGATCACATCACTTAGGTTTCAGCAGAACCAGAAGTTTTCCATCTCTACTCTTCTCTCTGTGTATTCCAGAGTTGTGGAGAAAAATGTTTCCTGTGACTACAGGAAAGCAGTCTGAATCAATCAAAGATTATTTTTAATTTTTGTGAACTGGAGAGAAGAAACATGCTTCTGAAAGATATTCAGAATCCAGGTAAGCGCTATAAAGGGAACCAGAGGCAGTTATTACAAATGAAACTTGAGGTTTGTGGTTACGGACTTATGCGCTAAAGATTTTACAATTTCATTCAATGTATCCTAATTTTTAGAACAAATGCCAAATTAAGGGGGAAAGGGTTATTGCACACAGTTCTCTGCTTAGGGGCCTAAAATAGGTGAACACAACTGATGTGAATGTTTACTTCTGAGTTGTTCTTTTCAAAAAAGCTTCAATTATTAAAAAATAAAATCATCATTATTATCTCATTACAATATGGGTCCTGGATATGAAAAAAATTGATTACCTGATCTTTAGTTCCTTACTCTATTCTATCTATCTCTGATTTTGTTGCTTGGGGATAATTGGTCTATCAACACTCTTCCTGAATAATCAATCTGGTTAATTTAGCCTATAAACCACTTTTCCCCTTGTGTCTGGTGTAACATATTGTTTAGTAATGTGCCCAGTAAAGCATAAAAAGTAACTCCCAGAAACGGGAAAGGAAACAGCGTTCAGATTTTGAACTTGAGTATCTTGCATTTTACCCGTCTGCTGGGTTGTGTGGTAACTGACTTCTTATTTATTTAGTTTTTAGCCATATGACTAACCCTACCTCATTGTGCTTGGCAGCTGAACAAAATGCACAGTGCTATATTCTGAAGCGCCCACTCATTCTTTATTGCTTTTATGACAAAGCTGTCCTTCCACATGTCTGTTCTGCCCTCTGACCCAAGGCGTTTGCTTCAAGTAAACACGCCAGATGGTGGAGAAAAGTGATGGGTCAAAGAACAACCCTTGAGGGTCAGGAGTCACCAAATCCCTCTTCACAAAGCAAACTTAAAAGCAACAATTTCACCAAATGCTGTGGAGTGCTTTCACAGTGGAAATGGAGGTGGGAAGGGTAGCCCTTAATTACATATTTTGCTTTCAGGGCCTAATGCTTTTAGGTACTGTGTCTATTGGCTCATTTGAACATAAGCAATTTATGAGAAATGGTAAAAACAAAACAAAACAAGCAGGACAGATGGATCAGTCTTATATTCAGCAAAGAGCAGAAAGGTGAATAGCTTGTGTGTGAATGAGCATTCTAAGCTCTGGCCCGAAAATTATAGAAACAATTTAGATTCCTTTTCTTTTTTTAGAGGCTATTGTTGAAAGTCGAGGCCAAAGAGATGCCATTGTCTAAAATACACTGGACCTTTAAAAAGGCGTCACTAACCCTGAAGGAAGGGTTTACGTGAGATCCTTCTTTTCTTTTCCTGTTTCGTGTGGTGCTGTGTGAGTCCAGGTGTATGAGCATTTGTGGAGTTCCTGTAAATAACTTAAGCACAAGGATGAGTCCTTTTTATGCTTCTGTTTTCAAAAGTAATTTAACAAAATGTTTATTAGCTATTTTATAGGACTGTATATTTTAGAGAGAGCATTAGAATAGAAGTTATTTCCTGCAGATAAACTGGCACAGATAGGTACTATTACCTCTCTTTTGCAGATAATGATGGCTTGACATGTCTGTAAAATGTTCTAGATAGAATATTAAAATTTTTTAATAATTTAAAGAGGAGAAAATTTTTAATTTTTTGCTTATTCAGGGCATTGAAATACATACATGGTCTTAAAATTCTTTCTGGGGGTAAGTACTGTTATAAATGACTTTCAGGATAAAAAGTGTCTTCCAATTACTAAGCAAAAGAACCTATTTTGTGTGTGTGTGTTATAATGAATTCCCTAGCTAGGATACAGTGTAAAATAGAGAATTTAATTGGGATTCCAAATGTAGAGGCCATTTCTAAGGCTAAATTTGTGTTCTTAATAAGTTATCCAGCTTCTATGATATATCATCCATGAAAAGAATGGTAATAATAGTTACTCTCTAAGTATTACCAAATTAACATTTAATAATATTTATAATAACCACCAGTTATTGAGTGTCTACTGTGGGCCAGAAACTTTATGAGGTACTTTATGAGGTACTTTAGATCTATGCCTAATTTAATTTTTCCAATTCTAGCAAAATAAACAGCAACTAATATTTATTTAGTGTTTACAAATTACCAATTGCTGGGTTTATTACTTTGCATATGGTATCTCGTTTATGCCTCAAAACAACCCTATAACGTAGATACAATTATTAGTGCCATTTCATAAGTGAGAAAACTGAGGTTTAGTGAGATTAAACAACTTGACTTAGAAAGTAGGCACAAATATAAGCACCATTCTATAAGCGAGAAGACTGACATTTAGAGAGATTAAGCAACTTGTTCAAGATCATACACCTAGTATGACTTATGGCAGATGTAGACTGGAACCCAGGGTGCAAGTTCTTTGTCATGACTAGGTATTGTTATTATCCCTACTACACTAGCAATAAAACTGGGATTCAGAGTTGCTGCTTCTGCCCAAAGTCACACTGCTACCAAGAGGCAGAAAGTACATCCAAACTCAGGTTTTTATAACGTTAAAGCCCACACTAGATATGGTAGACACTCTCTCAATTGGTCTACATTCAAGCACCCTGGAAAAGTAACTCCTGTTCTCCATGGCTTCTGTAAAAGTACACGCTTGTACTTACTGCATCATGAGTACTCATGGCTAATGGGCTACTTTCTAGTTTGTTATCACACTTCTCCCAATTGTCGAGTTCTGTGTTTAGAGCTGTGTAGTTTTCAAACCTGTTTGTATCAGTTGAACATGTTACTGCAGTTACATAATTATTTTAATGATTATACAAACCAATGAAATATGAATGTAGAAATAGAATTACTCTTTCCATGAAAGCAATGAAGAAAACAACAACCAACAATTCAGCCCAATTAGGTGTGAGTAATGCAGTTGTAAACGATTTGGGGAAAATAATAAAATCTTATACAAATTCTTCACTAATGACTGCTTCACAATTATACTTAAGTTTTCATTCACTTAAAAAACCCAAGATCTCAATGGAAAGACCTTGGTTCTAAATCAAAAGATTGGCCAATGTGTGGCTATTTATACATGTTATATTAAAATAAAATATTTAAGTTATGCTCGTATCTTCTGATTGCCTAATGAGTCCTGATAAAAGGGTTTCTTCTCTATTATCATCCTGTTTACAATTGATAAAACTGAAATGGGAGCTGATTAGCTCACAAACTTAGATCCCACCATCTAATACAATGTCAGAGCTAAGACACAGTGGTGGAGATGGAACAAAATTTAACTCTATACCTCTCCATGGTCTATATTTTGTCCTTGACTGCCTCACCAAGGATGATAAATCTGACAATTAGGAATTGTATGCCAGGAAGCCCATGGAAAGTCGTTGGGCTTAGACAGACCTTGAACATTCTCCTACTTCATTTCCTGCCTTCAGAAGGAACTTCCCTTTTCCCAGACAGTTATTAACCTATTTGATTTTCAAAAACCCTAGAGAAAGATATTTCATCACATCATATTATGATTATCATTGTTATAAGAATTTTATTTTCCTTAGAGACTCTCCCAATATACACTCCTTCTGAGATGTAGAGCTTTAAGCAGTAGGAAAGAACAAAAATGACTTTTAATGACATGACGACATTGGTGGAGATGTAAGTCCCAGAATTTCTCTAACTTCTTACTGTCTCCCCCAATCAGTTACTTGTCATTTTCTGAATTATTCATAACTGAAAAGAGACATTTTGTTTTAGACTTGATTATCAGAATCATTTTAAAAATAATTTATTTAACCTGTTTCTATCTGTTGAATTAACAGAAACACCAGCTTTCCTGGAGAATTTCCTAGAGAGTGATTCATGAACATATTTTTTTGAGAAGTATAGTAGTGTAATGCTGAACAAGGGAATAATTGTTGCATATACAGATACTGGCCCACCTCAAGTTTTTTTTTTAGGATTTGTCAGGTTTCTTATATTAGGTACTATGGCTATGTAGCAAGTCATTCCACAACTTAGTGGCTTCTGACAACATCTATTTACTATTTTTCTTGGTTTCTGTGGTTCAAAAATTTGGTTGTGCTTGACTGAGTGGTTCTAGATCAGGGTCTTTCATGAGGCTGTAGTCAGATGCTGGCTGGGGCACGTTATTTGAAGAAATGACTGGGACTGAAAGATCCATTTCCAAGTGGCTCCCCTCACATGACTGGCTGGTGAGGGTGTGAGGCTTCAGTTCCTCTTGACATGGGCCTCTCTAGAACTGTCAAAGTGTCCTAATGGCATTGTGGCTGGCTTCTAGAGTGAGTTATCAGAGAATCCAAGGTAGAAGCTGCTATATCTTGACCACCCCTCAGAAGTTCTATCCTGTCACTTCCACTGTATTCTATTGGTCACCCAGAGACACAAAGAGCAAAGACCCTGAGGGCCATCTTAGAGGCTGACTACCATCGCCTCCTGCTTTATACACCTGGAATCATGGCAATGATCAAAATCCTGCTGTTATTGTAATACAGCTATCTCCTCTTTCAGAATGTAGTTCCTTCATTGCCTATGTCCTGTCATTTCTTTCTTTAGCATATAGATTTTAAGAAGTCTTTTTTAAACTCCTTTTTATCCCTTCACTCAGGGTATAGATTTGGTGGCTGCTTTCATTACTTGTTGCTGCAAAATAAACCACATCAAACCTTAGTGGTTTAGATCCTCAACTATTTGTCTGTGTGGAATCATGTGGGTAAGCAGTTTGGGCTGGGCTAAATTGGGTGGTACTATGACTATCTGTCTTGCCTGGGATTACTCATATAATCCAAGTCATCTGACAGCTCGAATGGGGCTAGATGATCTAAGATGATCTCACTCATTTGTCTGGTGTTTGACAGGTTGTCAACTCCTTGGTTCTTCATTTTGTGGCCTCTCCAGCAGACTTAACTGGGATCATTCATATAGAGACCTTAGTGTTGCAACCACGTCTGGAAGAGGCAAGCCCAAGAGTGCAAATGCATTCCAGTTCTCTGCTTGTAATATGTCTGCACGTGCTCCATTGGCTAGGGGAAGGCACATGGGCAAACCCAGAGTCAAGAGATTAAGAAATTGATGTCTCTTCCTAATGGGAGAATTGGCAAAATCACATTGCAAAGGGGAGTGATACAGGATGAGAGGAATTATTATGGCCATCTGTTCAAACAGTCTGCCCAAGTGGCTTTCCTCTGAGTTTTGGGCAACCTTTCTTTTTCTGTATCCCCTTCTAAGCAATAAGCTCCCTGAGGCAGGGCCATGGCTGGTTTATATTTTTTTGTATACTTTAGCAGTTTTCCCACTGCTACATGAATATTTGTTGAGTTGAATTGAAAAAGAGATTGTGGAAAAGGCAAGTAGAGAATAAAATGGGAAGATTCATGCTCTATTGACAATTTTGACTGGATTAGTTATTTAAACAACTGTTCGATCCAAGCAAACAAAACCACTTGATTTTTAAAAATTAGGTTATTAGTTGTTTGCCTGAACTAGCTATTTGGTCAAAAAGATTGGATAAATTGTATAGTGTGCCGATCAATGTCAGTTTGACAATACTTATTGCTGGCTCACATTGAACGTTCAATAAAGCACAGCTGTGATTTTGCCCAATAATCATGAAATTATTCCTTTTGCCAACTTCACCTATGGTTCACAAAAGTCAAGTTGCCCAAAGTAAGTGAGGTAATAACTTTTTCTAAGATCATTGTTGATAGGTTCCAAAAATTTTTTGTGTAGTTTTGCTACCAATGAATTAGTCAATCACCAAACATTAACTCATTAGTGGAAGTAATACCTTTCCTTTATTATTCAATCTAGAGTTCTTTATTTATTTATTTTTATTCTGTGGAAGTGGTTTTCAATTTAAGACTCCATAAATATTACAAAATTTTTTTTCAGAGTGGGGTAGGTGACTGAAAAACATTTTTGGTAAGGCTGCACACAATCTAAAATTTCCAGTTTTTAAAAATTTTTGACTAGAATTTTATTGATAAAAATTGCAGTGTGTCATTTCTGATTATTTTATCCTGATCAAGGTTACAGAATATCTAAGAAAAAGAAAAGCAGATAAATGTATGTATGTACATATATATGTGTGTATATACATATATGTGTAGTAGCTTGTTAAGTAGATCAGCTCTTTCATAGCATGAGACCCATGAAAACAATAGTAAGAGGGATTTGATGGAGAAAGTTGGGAAACTGAAGGCTTTGTTGAGTGCCTTAATACATAGAGTAGTAAATATGGCTTTAAAACCTGGATCTCATGACAATCATTTAAATTAAGATAATTACAATACGGATGGGCACATTCATTATCTATTGCTGTGTAAAAAATATTTATGAATGCAGTAGTATAAAAGAGCACTCATGTATTACCTTACATGATTTCTGTGAGACAGGGATTCAGACAGGGTATAATGGGATGATTCTCTTAGCTCCATAGTGTCTGGGGCCTCAGCTAAAAGAATTGAGAGTCATCTCTACAATAAATAAAAAATTAGCCGGACGTGGTAGCGCGCACCTGTAGTTCCAGCTACTTGGAAGGCTGAGGTGGAAGGATCTCCGGAGCCCAGCAAGTCGAGGCTGTGGTGACCGGGAGCGGCCACTGCACTCCGGTCTGGGCGACAGGATGAGACTCCAACTCAAAAAAAAAAGAATTGAGAGTGGAAAATAGAATAATCTGAAACTTTTTTCACTTACATGGTTGATGCCAGAAGACCTCATTGGGCTTGTAGGTCAGAATATCCATACACAGTCTCTTCATGTGGCCGTGGGCTTTCTCGCAAAATGGTGGTTGATTTTCACAGACAAAGAGAGAAGGAAATAGAGAAAGAGAAGGAAAAGGAGGAAGAGAAAGAGAAACTGGGGAGAGGGTGGGGGAGAGAGAGAGAGAAACTGTCTTGCTATTTATGACCTGGCTTTGGGAGTCATGAATTATCACTTCTGCTGCATTCTATTTATGTAGGCATCTGCAAATGTTTCATGCAGGCATTCACCCATTTTCTAGGGATGAAGTAATAGAAACAGTCTCTTGATGGAGAGTAGCAAGGTGCTGGAAGAGAATGTGGAAACAGAAATAGTACTATGACCAATTTTGGGAAATACAAACTGTTACCATGGGTCATCATGATCACATTGTGTTTTAAACTTGCTAGAGTTTTAAAAAATAATAATATGGAATTTTTTGACTTGTGATCTGAATAACGAATTGGTAGTGTTGGACAAGGCCCAGAATGTTGGCGCCAGGGGGATGGTATTAATTAAAGTATTCTTCAGGGAATTCAAAGATAGGAGCAATAATTTTTTTGTTATATTTGTGGTGTATTTTTATAGAAAGTGACAAAAACTGAACTCAAATTGATTTTATCAGAAAGGAAATTTATTAACTTATATAACTAAAAAATATGGAGGACAATGCTGTCTGAGTATACAACTAGATAAAGGTCTCAATTGATGTTTTCAAGAATCAGTATCTTTCCATCTCTTAGCATTGCTTTTCAATTTTTTTCATGAGGCTCTCTTCAATCTTGGAAAAAGAAGCCAATGGTAACTCTAAGTTTATATTTTGCCAGCTTAGCAGCTCCTCTTACAATGATCTCTTTTTCAAAGATTTCAGCAATTGTTCAGAGTATTGAGATTTGTTGGGTTGTACTTAGAAAAAATAATTGCGAGTGTACAATTCTATGAGTGGTTATGACTCTGATAAGGAAATCTTGAATGATGTACACATCCACAGAGCTAGAGATTGGGTTGGACTTATCCAAATCCATGTTGAGAGACGTAGTCCACTTTGGATTAATGCACATAAGGGATTAATGTATCAAGAGGGCCTTTCATAGGAACGTAGGAATACAATACTGATATAGACACTGGGTTCCTGTGGAAAGTGCACTTTCTGACTATGATAAAGGAGGTGGCTTTGGAGGTCATCAAGAAAATACTGAAATATCCAAGGATCAACGCCACAGGAAAGAAACTTAGAGCTGATGCTTATTGATTGTTTTAATGAGTTATATATCAACCTGACTTCATTATTAAGTATTTATTTGATACATAGTTATTGAAAAGTTAATATATGCCAGGAATGGAATTTTATATGCTTAGCTAGGATTGTAACTTGAGTTTAAGTGAGAATCAAATTTTTCTGGGCAGGTCTGGCAGATGTGTGGGGTGTACGTAGAAACCAATTGCATGAGGACCTCAGAGCCTCTTGGGAGAGATGGTAAGTTATAAAGAAGGTGAAAGTCATCAAAATTGGAGTGTGGTTTCTCCCATTCAGATCAGTTCTTCAAACCCAGAGTCCCTTGATTTGTGTATGACCCCATAGAAAGCAGTGGAATTAGAAGTCAGTATTGAAGAAGCTGTAAGACAAGCAGCACTGCATTGCAACCTCCTGCAGCAGAGAGAATCTCCAAAGAGAGAGAAACAGTCTTCACTCTACTGTTGAATAACTGAGTAGCTTTCATATCTTGAGAACTGTAGTGTCTAGAATATGGCAGGAAACAATAGCTCCCAGTAAATTCCAGCAGGCATAAGTACAGGCTAGAGGGGAGAATATTTATTTATGAGCTTGTAGTTGATATTCTTTGGGTACTTCAAGACCATTTTTTGAAACAGAGAAGTAAATCATAAAATGTGAATTTTTATAAATGGGGAGCAAATTGCATTACTTGTAGTTTAGTGTAGTTCAATAATTTTCAGTACATTGGAATATATTATTTATCCTTCATTAATGTGAGGGGCTGTGGAGTGGACCAGAATTAAGGAGACTTAAGCTTAAGAAGTTTGAATTTTAGACTGATGCATTAAAAACTGTAATAACATCCAAGAGTACGTTGGAAGTAGACACCATTATTTCTCACATATCCTGATTACATAATCTCCAGTTTAAAATACGATGGTCATAATTATCTAATGGATTTTTGGAATGTTATGTCAGAGGTGTCTGGTCTTGAAAAGAATCCCACACAGAAGATGATCAAATGCACTTCTCTCTGAACTACTCTATTCTCAGATACATTACGGAGACTAAGGGAGCTTAATTAGCATTATGTTAGGCCAGAAGATATAAAAGAATAAAATGTTGAGATTACCGAATAGTGGGCTATAATAAAAGTATATTTAAAAGTGTAACACAGAGAAAAAAATAAAAACTGGCAAATTCACAGAGGAAGACATTTGAAGTTGTCTTTGAAATATGATTTGAAGTTCACTAGATTTCAGGGATAATGAGGAGAGACCATTCAAAATGGAGGAACAGCAAGGCAAACACATCAGCCATCCCATGTTTGGGTATGGAGTACAAAGTGTTGGAAGTAATCAGGAGAAGTGTGTAGACTCTTATACTTTGCTTATGAGTTGAAACTTTGTCTTGTGAGACCCTGGGAGCCATGAAAAAATTTAAATGGAAAAATGACATAATTTTATTTTTGTCTCAGAAAGATTACCTTGACTTTTTTTTTGAGTTGGGGTCTTACTCTGTTGCCCAGGCTGAAATGATCATGGCTCATTGCAGCCATGAACTCCTGGGCTCAGGCGATCCCTCCTGTGTAGTAGTTGGGACTATAGGAGCATGTCACCTCACCTGGCTAATTTTTTGATTTTTTTTTTTTTTTTTTTTTGTAGAGGCAGGTTCTTGCTATGTTGCCTGGCTATACTTTGTCATTATTTTGGAGGATTGGAGACAATCAAGAGGAGGGGGGAAAAAAAAGACTTATTAAATCTGTTACTCATAAGTCAGTCTAGAGGGTCAGACTCCAAGCAAGAAATGATGAAGACCTTGATCAGACCAGTGATGGTAAGCTGAAAGGAAGAAGTGAAATTTTGAGAAAAACTGATCAGTTGTGTATTCATCAAGCAGATCAGATAAGTCACTGTATACTTTTATTTACCTAATTTTTATTATATATACTTTGACATAGTTTTACACATTAGGTGGATGAATGTGTTGTATTAAAGGACTGTTACAAGGAAAGTGTACTACTCTACTGCAAATTGTCTAATTAGGTGGTGGAAAGTAGCAGTACTTTTTTTTTTTGAATTGGAGTTTTACTCCTGTCACCCAGGCTGGAGTGCAGTGGCATGCTCATGGCCACCACAGCCTCGACCTCCTAGGCCTAGGCGATCCTTCTGCCTCAGCCTTCTGCCTCAGCTGAAACTACAGATGCATGCCACCACATTTGGCTAGTTTTTTTTTTGTGTGTGTGTGCTTTATTGTAGAGATGAGGTCTCATCAAGTTGTCCAGGCTGTTCTCAAACTTCTGGGCTCAGGCAATCCTCTCGCCTTGACCTCCCGAAGTGCTGGGATTACAGGCTGAGCCACCCCGCCCGGTCAGTCCTGTTTAGGATTTACTCTTGGTTTATTTCAAACTTCATGAAGACAGATATAGTTCAGTGTTACTGTATTTTACTATAGCATGGTTTTTATTTGGGTATGTCAAGAAGTTATGGAATAGTTGTCAGTATGATTAACTTTTGAAGAAGTTGAATGAAAATGTTCAAATAAGCTGTCTTTGTCAGAATTTACATAATATGAGATTCTTAAGATGGTTTTATTATGCAACCATAGCTAAAGTTTTAATATCACATTGTGATTAAAAGTATAAATAATCAACAAATTTTGGAATAGGTGCCGTATGACATGAGAAAGCCAAATTATGAAAGTATGGTGACCTTCTTAGCTTTATCCCTGTAGTTTTTCACCCTTATTTCAATCAAGTTCTTCAACTGAAAGTTTAATCCAACCTTAGGTTGTGGAAACAATTTTGTTCCTGATCTGGGAAAATTAAGAAGCCTTAGAAGGATAGCTTAGAAAGATCTACATTAAGTTGAGATCTTTGGAAAGATTTTACTCGCTCTGATATCCCTGTGTTCAAGCTGTACCTTGTATCACAGTTTCAGTAACATGCTTTAAAAATTAAAAAAAAAATTTTTAATGTTAAATATGTGGAGTACAATTCAGGTTTAGGTATACAATTATTCATTTTGCAGGTATCCTTGTTGATGAGGTGTGTCCCCTCTTCTCTGGCAGTTTCCCTCAACTGTCAATCCTGCCCCTGTCCCCACCAGTGTCCCACTACTGCCAATTCTTTTCTTACAGTATTTAATAATTGTTCAAGGTCTGCTTGTCGGTGAGAACATATGGTACTCTGATCTTTGTTTCTGTGGTAGATCAGTGAGTATGATAGACTCTAAATCCATCCAAGTTGCTGCAAAGTCCATATGTTTGTCCTTTGTAATGGCTGCATAATATTCCATAGTGTATATGTACCACATTTTAAAAAAATCCAGTCCTATGTCTTAACCTTTGTTTTGATGTTTCTTCTAGTATTTCTGTTTCTTGAGATTATGACTATCACTTTATGTCTAGAACTGAAGTCCTCATACTCTGGGTCCATGCTGTCTGTTACTGGGACCCTCAGACAGTCCAATTATCTTTCTGTCTACATCAGATACCTCCAGGTATCACCGTATTCTGTAGACTGCTTACCGCAAAATTCACTCCCATTCCTGACTGGGGGCTGGCTCTTATTGCTGGTCTCTTTTGACTTGTTCTATTTATCTGCAAACCGCTCTTTGGTTCCAAAAACAAAAATACCACAATCTCCCATATTTACCCTAGGATAATAGTTTTCAAGTAGTTTTCCCCAAATCTGTGGAGATGGGATCAAATAGTCTGTTTACATTAAATAAAATTTTTGATTATTATTATTATACAACCCCAAAGTGTTACCCCCCTATGGCAGTAGGCATGGATTCTGAAGTCAAGCAGCCGAGGCTGAGTCCCAGATCCAACATTATTCGCAGTAGCCTAACAAAAGCTGAATAACTCCCAATGTTTTAGTTTATAAATCTATGAAATTGTTGTAATTAAAAAATTTATTGTGGGATAAAATGGGATTATCTATGTAAAGATCTCATCACACTGCTTGAAACATTGTGTAGCAAATATTGGTAGTTGGCCACCTAACAGTCGCTCTCACATTTTTCTTGCAAAAGTAACCCAATTTTGATCTGGTTACAATGTATTAAGTCCCAGGAGCTAAATCCAAATTTGCTTACAAAGCATACAATCCCATTTCCTCCCTCCAGTGCAGGGTTTAGGGTTGGGTGTGTGAATAATGAACATAAGGAAAAGTCTTTTTCTTAAAGAGTTTCTGAGAATGACATTACTCCCTAATAAAATATGAGAAGGAAAGTCCTTTTAAATTTTGCTCTGCCCTCTTCCTTTCTGCCTGGAAGACTGTCATGGGCAAACTTGCCAAGTGGGGAGGTGCAGCCACCATCTTGCAACCCTGAAGTAACAAAATGAAGAATTAAGATCTATAGGAAGGATAGGAAGAGCCTTTGTTCTTGAAGTCATTGTGGAGCCACTGACCCAACTCAAGACAGCCAAATTGTGGTCTTTTTGTTAAATTTTCAAAAGTTGTTATAGCTTAAATCAGGGGTTGGCAAATTTTGCCCTGTGGACTAATCTGGCTCTCTGGCTGTTTTTTAAATAAAGCTTTTTTAAAACACAACTTCACTTATTCATTTACAAATTGCTTATGACTACTTTCCTGCTACAATGGCAAAGTTGTTTAATGGCAACAGAGATTGTATGATCCATAGTGCTTAAAAGTTTACTATTTGGGCCAGGCGCAGTGGCTTGTGCCTGTACTCTTGGCTACTTGGGAGCCTGAAGCAGGAGAATCTCTTGGGACCAGGCGTTTGAGACTAGTCTGGGCAACATAGCTAGACCTTGTCTCTAAAAAATGAGAAAAAATTAACCAGATGTGTTGGTGTGTGCCTGTAGTCTCAGTTATTTAGGAGGCTGAGGCAGGAAGATTGCTTAAGCCCCAGAATTCAAGGCTACAGTGAGCTGTGATCATAATACCACACTCCAGCCTCAGTGACAAAGCAAGATGTCATCTCCAAAAATAGAAAATTAAAACAAAAATTTGCTCTTTGACTATTTACAGAAAGAGTTTGCCGGACCCTGGTTTATAAGTGTTAACTTATCTTCTGCTTAAGGTTGAAAGCATCTTAGTGGACACATTGAAAAGTTTCAATAAACACCATCTATTATTGTTTCAGTAAAACAAACATACAAACAAAAACATGCAACAGAGTAACTCCTCTACCAACCCCAGTGTTCTACAAAAATCTCCTCCCGTATCCTCTTATTTGAAGAGTAGCTTGAGATGGTGAGAAAAATAGATTATAATAAACAAAGAATTCTGTTCCCACTTTGCAGATACTCATCCATAGGAATTGGAGCTTTTATTTATACTGTAAAATTAGACTAAAAAATTAGAAATAAATTTTATGTAAAGCTTATATGTCTGAATTTGTCATACATACCTGTGATTTCAAAACGAATGTTTATCAAAAATACTTTGTTCATTATAAAGATTTTGTAATGTATTATTATAATTTATAATGTATTCATTATTTTCATTATGAAGATTTATAATGTGTTATTTTGTAATATATAATATAGTATATATAATTTTTTATGTAGTCTGACAAGTTGATGAACTCATCCTAGAAAAAGTGCTACATACCTCATTGCTGAGTATCACTATGGTCACTTTCAAAGTACTACTCTTGGGAAGCTATGCACTGACCTCAGTGCCTAGTCCACCTGTCAAAGCAATTTTGGAACTCTTTCTGGAATGGCCATTGCGAGATGTCAGTATTTGAATTAGAGCAAAAAACAAACATTAAATTTCTTGTTAAACTTGGCAAGAGTGGAATTGAAATCAGGGACACTTTAGTCCAACTTTATAGGGAATAATACCATGAAGAAAACGGCAGTGTACAAATGGATTAAATGTTCTGAGAGGACAGAAAGTGTCACTGATGAAGAGAGGTCAGGATGGTCATTAACAAGTGGAACTGACAGAAACATTGCAAAAATTAGTCAAATTGTGCATCAAAATCGTTGACTGGCTGGGAGAAGCATAGCAGATTAAATAAACATTGAGAGAGAAACAGGAAAATCTTAACTGAAAAATCTTGGCACAAGACAGGTGTGTGCAAAAATGGTACTGAATAGCTCTTAATTCATGACAATGCGCCAGCTCACACAGTATTATCTGTGAGGAAGTTTTTAGCCAGTAAACAAATAACTGAATTGGAACATGCCACCTGCTCACCTGATCTGGCCCCCAGGGACTTTTTTCTTTATCTGAAGATAAAGGAAATATTGAAAGGAAGACATTTTGATGACATTTGGGACATCAAGGGTAATACTATGACAGCTCTGATGGCCAGTTCAGAAAAAGAGCTCCAAAATTGCCTTGATAGGTGGATAAGGCACTGACATTGGTGCATCGCTTCCCAGTGGGAGTACTTTGAAGGTGACCATAGTGATATTCAGCAATGAGGTATGTAGCACTTTTTCTAGGATGAGTTCATGAACTTAATTGTCAGCCCTCATATTAGATTGAAGGTAGTAGAGTCAAATTGTCCTTATTGGAATTTATTTTTGAAGCCGAAACTGTTGAATCAATCATGGGGAAAGAACATAAAATTAATAGATGATTGGTCAAAAATAGTACATATCCCTATTTTAGGTATTCTATAAGACTCTTGATTGCATATGACAAAAGCCACACAAACAAAAATACTCAAATTTGCTTTAGGAAAAAAGAAATTCAGTGGTAGACTGAAAAATCTAGGATGTGAGAGCTGTCTGGCATGACTAGATACACAGGTCAAATAATGCATTTATAATCTCTCTTTTTCTTTCCTTCCTTCCTTTTGATGATCTCTTTTTATTACTTGCTTAGCTTTTCTTTGCAGTAGTTTCATTCTTATCCAGGTTTTCTTCCTATGATGACATGTGTTAAGCCTTGGATAATATCCTATCTATCTAGTAATTCCTACAAAAGTCCCAGGTATTATTCTCTTCCTTCTATTGCTGTGGACAAGAGGACCTAGTTTACATGTTCATTCTCTAGAACCAGTTGTTAGGTCAACCCCAAACAAGTCTTAAAGACTGAGAGTAGGGTAAGGGCTGGCCTTCCGCAAGGAGGAGGTAGCTTCTGTCACAAGAAATTAAAATGTTTGGAAGATATTTATAACTGTCACTTCCTAAGTGCATGATCTTGGACACGTTCTTGATCTTTTTGAACCATAACTTCATTACCTGCTATTCAGAGGAATAGTTACCCCAGAGATTTGGGCTGATAATTAAATGGCATAAGGTATTAAAGATCTTCACTGAGTAGTTGGCATATAGTAGGTACCTTTATTACATATAATTCTTTCCCTGCTTTCAGTAGCATGGAAATAAGATTTGTGAATAAGCTGAGTGTAAAATAGGTACTTCTCTGAAATTCCTATCACAATGTCACTTTCCTTTCGATCACATAGATTTATAAACACAAATTACAAACAGCTCTATAATAATTTCTATAGGTCTAGGCTTCTTATGAACCAAGCAGACATATCCTGGGGACAAAGAGGGGTAATTTAGCTGTTGTGTTCTTTTAGGAGTTTGCAATATTCAAGTAACTCATTTAGCTGCTTGTTGGAAGACGTCTTTCCCTAACTGCCCATGTCAACAATGTCACCAGGGATAGAAATGCTTGAAGTAGTTCAATATCTGTTATGTCCCAGAGAAATTTGCCACCCCAAGCATAGAACTCAAGAGAACTATGGGACCATCAGTCAATGTGTTGATAAATAATCCATGGCTCTCCTGTTTTGTCTTATTAATATGAGGACAAACGCTGTGGTTATATTGATACAACTGGAGGAAAGCGCAGAGATTTGAATATGTTGTTTGTCAGAATGAAGCCATAGTTATGTAACTTTGCAAGTGCTAAAAGCAATTAGTGGTAACTAATTTTGACCATCAAAGAAATGCATAAGAGGCAGGTTGTGTGGTATCCTTTTAATTCCTGATTGATTTTTGCTGTACGTTGTGTTTTTTGTAATTTTTAAAATAACAAACTGTGTGACAATAGCTTTTCTTCTAACATGTATTGTGGTCCTTAGTTTCTTGGTCCTGACATAATCCATTAGCGGCTGCAAAACAAGCCTGGATAAAAACACAGAGCAGGTCAATTCCCATGATAATGAAAACCTTTGTTTAACAAAATGGTTCCCAAGTCTCATCTGTGGCAGAATTAATTCAAGCAACACAGAAGAAAGCATTTTGGTACCATAAAGTATTTGGAGATCCTCTTTGAATTCCTCTTCAGTAATTTTGAAACCATTCATTGCTCATTCAACAGTTAAAAAATATCTATTGTGTCAATTGCTTGGCACTGAGATCATAGCAATGGACAAAACAATATCCCTCCTCTCAGAGACATAACATTTTATTGGAAGGCAAATACAATTGTATTAGTTTACTCAGGCTGCCATAACAAAATGCCACTGACTGGATGGCTTAAACAACAGAAATTCATTTTCTCACAGTTTTGGAGGCAGAAATTCAAAATCAAGGAGTTGACAGGTTTGGTCCTCTTGGGGCCACTCCTTCGTTGACTTGCAGATGGCCACCTTTTCGCTGTATCCTCACATAGTCTCTCCTTTGTGTGCAAGTACTCCTGCTGTCTCTTTGTGTGTCCAAATTTCCCCTTCTTGAAATGGATTAGGGTCCACCCTCATTTTAACTTACTCACTATTTATTTAAATAGCTTTAGGGGATACCTATGGATTTTGGTTCCGTGGATGTATTAGATAGTGGGAAGGACTCTGAGCTTTAAGTGTATCCACCACATCTATCTGTGCACATTGTACCCAACAGATGGTTTTTCATGCTTCCTCCCCTCTCTGCTCTTCCCCTTCTGAGTCTCCAATTTCCGTCACACCATTCTATATGCCTTCACAGTTCCTTAGCTTAGCTACCTTTTTATAGGTGAGAACATGTGGTGTTTAGTTTTCTATTCCTGTTATTTAAGATGATGGTTTCCAAGTCAATCCAAGTTGCTGCAAAATACATTATTTCATTCTTTTTTAAATGGCTCAGTAGTATACCATTGTGTGTGTGTGTGTGTGTGTGTGTGTGTGTGTGTATAATATTTTCATTATCAACTGAACAGTTGATGCGTATTTAGGTTGATTCTACTTCTTTGCAATTATGAATTGTGCTGTATAAACACACAAGTGCTGTTGTCTTTTTTGTATAATAACCTCTGTTTCTTTGGGTACATAACCAAGTAGTGGGATTGGTAAATCAAATGGTAGAACTACTTTTAGTTCTTTGTGACGTCTCCATGTCCATTTTCATAGAGGTTGTGCTAATTTACACTCCTACCAACAATGTATAAGTGCTCCCTTTTCACTGCATCTATGCAAACATCATTTTAATACTGACCATTCTGACTGATGTAAAGTGGTATCTCATTATGGTTTTAACTTGTATTTCTCTGATGATTAGTGGTGTTGAACATGTTTTCATTTTATTTTATTTTTTTTGGTTATTTGTATATCTTCTTTTGAGAGATGTTTTTTCATGTGTTTACTCACTTTTTAATGGGGTTATTTATTTTCTTCTTGCTAACTTGTTTGAGTTCTTTGTAGATTCTGGATATTAGTTTTTTGTTTTGGATGTATAATTTGTGAATATCTTCTTCCATTCTGTAGGTTGCCTATTTACTTTGTTGTTAATCAGCATTTTAAAGTTCTACCTTCAATGTCACATTCTGAGGTACTGAGGTTTAGGGCTTTAACATATACATTTTTTTGGACCGGGTACATAATTAATCTCATAACAGTGTAAATTAAACCAATGAATAGGTACCATTTAAGGTGGTATCCCAACACTATAAGGAAAAATAGGCAGGATAGAAGGATAGTATCATGTTAAACAAGGTGATCAGAGAGGCCTTTCTGTAGAAATAGCATTTGAACAGAGAAATAAAAAGAAGGGATGAGAAATGGGAATATTTGGGGTAAAAGTGTTTTAGGCAGATGGCATGGTGCTTAGTATAGTAGAAAAGAGTCAATAGTCTCCAATATAGTTGGAGGGGAAAGTGTGAAGGGCAAACATGAGATCAGAGAGGTAATGAGAGCTTTTTTTTTTTTTTTTTTTTTTGGTAGCAAGTTTTAGAGGCCTGCTAGAAAGAGTGTGACCATTTGCTGGAGACAATAGATTTCTAAACCCACAATCAAGGTTCTGTGTGATATATGCTAGTAGAGTTGTGCAGGGTGTTGCAGACAGGACTAGCTATATAATTTGTTGTGCCCAGTGCAAAATGAAAATATGAGGCATCTTGTTCAGATGTCAAGATGGTGACAGGAGGATATTAAACCAAGTATAGGGTTGTTCTAATCTCAGGACTTTGTGAAACTGCACAAGTCACATACTCTGGCTGTGGAAATATAAGAGAGTAAAAGCTGACTCTAGATAGATGCTTCCTCAAAGGTAAAATGCATGGTCAGAAGCTGTGTCATCTTATGGAAAGTACATTCCTGGGGATTAAATTTGAAGTTGCCAATTAAAATATCAGCTCCTGCATTTTAAAAAGTTTGGCCATAATTCTAGATGCATGCTTCTAATTCACGTACCTGCACATGTGACCTTTGTGAACAGAAATTTGCATGTATAATCTGAGTTTACTTGTAACTTTCTGGTTATATACTGCTTATATCTGTGAATTCAAGTTACTGAAGTGAATACCAGTAAAAAAAAAAAAACCTAAAAAAATAAATATATATATCAGCTCCTTTGCTTCCTACCAGTGAGACCATGTAACCTAACAGGTCTTAAATTTCTCATTTATAAAAGAGGGATAATGGACCCTGTCTTATCAGGTTTGGTTTTGAACCAATTTAGCCAAATAATGGTGGACGTATTTGGTAAAATATAGGATTCTGTCTTAGTTCATTTTGTGTTGCTATAACAGGATGCCAGAGACTGGGGAATTTATAAAGACAAGAGTTTTATTTAGTTCACAATTCTCCTGTGAAGTTCAAGGGACATGGCATTGGCATCTGCTTGATTTCTGGTAAGAGCTACATGCTGGGTCAAACATGATGGAGAAGGTCAAAGGGACAATGAACACGTGTGAAGAGGGACCAGTCCTGAGTGATATCCTGGCTTTATAACAACCCATTCTTGTGGGAACTAATTCGGTTTCATCAGAGCTGAAACTCACTACCACTAGAACCCAACCCCGAGTCATTCATGAGGGACCTGCCTGCTGACCCAAATACCTTCCACTAGCTCCTTCTTTCCAACATTGCCACACTGGAGAACAAGTTTCAATAGTGAATTTTGGTAAGAACAAATAAATCATGTCTAAATCATAGAAAATTCATTTCATAATATATTTAAATGATTCTCCTTTGTGTTCTGTTTTGACATCTCTTCTTTCCAGTAATTCTTGAATGAGGAAAGTGCTTTGTGAACTAATGGTGGTCATTTGCACTGGAAATAAAGATTATTCACCTCTTTTTTATGCAGGAAAATAGTCTCATTTATGTGATATGTTTTATTATGGGCAAGAAGCCCAGGTGTCAGATTGAATGTTTGTTTTTTCTCATGACGCAACTGAGATTGTGTATCAATGGTCTTTATTTCCCTGCAGTAATTAGTTGTTAAAATGAACCAATTCTAAGTCCTGTGGCTTGGGCCTCATCTCTCTTGTTTCTTTCCCCTTTTAGACAGTCATTTCTTCTGCTTTTCTTGCCCTGTTTTTCCCCCCCAAAGAGCAGCTGTATTTGTGTGTCTCATCCTCAGAGGGCAGGCAACTTGCTGCCATCAAAGTCATTCTGTGGCCTGGCCAGTGGGGAGTCATGAAGAGCCATCTGCTTGCCTCTGCTGCAGAAATCGAGTGTAACCTCTGAAGTAGTCTTTTTTAGAGGAGGATCATAGAGTTATTCTTAACTAAGTGTATTGTTTGCCAAAGAGAGGGACATAGTTTCAAACAGTAAATAAGGAGGAAGATTTAGCGCATGTTGGTAAGTTCGCATACTTAGCTGCATGGAAGTAGTGAGAGAGTGCTGACTGCAGGCACACTGGGAACATACTTCCCATCGAGTACAGTTACAACCATGCAAAAATAAATGACAGGAATGCCTAATTTTTTGGATGAAAATTTTAAAAAAGTAGTTTTAAAGGCTATCTTAATCATTTTGACTCTCAGAGTCTCTCTTTGCAGTATAATCCCAATTCTATCTATTGTTCCTAAGTCCTCAATCACAGTGTGGAGTAACAAAAGAGCATGGACCTTGGTACAGATGGGTTTACATTAAGATCTTCACTTTATTTACTACCTGAGTTTACATGGGCTAGTCCAAACCTCTTGGGACTGTTCTTCATCTGTAAAATGAGCATGATAATATCTACTTCATAGTGTTGTTGGCAAATCTGGAGACAACTTAATGATCATCACAGGAAGTACTTGAATATAGTAGATAATCAATAATCATTAGCTATTATAATTAGTCAGTGTCATGATAATTTCTTTTTGTTATTGTTACCTGTCTATGAGTGTAAGAAACTACCAGAAATGTAGGCATCTAACTAAATGCATAGTCTTGCTGGTGGTTGAAAATTTGGCTCAAGTTAGCGATAATTTGAATACAATTCAACACATTTATTAAGTGCTGATTATGGAAAAATCATTGTGCTTGGAACTGGAGGTACAAAGATGAACTCTGAATTCAAAAGTTGTTGGAATGGCTAAGATATGCAGCTACTGAGCTATTAAATCCTCAATTGGGCAATACTTCATTCCTCTATAAAATCTTTTTTGATTTAGCTCTGCAGGAAATGTTGATAGTTTAGTTAGTCTTATTTCTTGACCATAGCTATACTGAAAAACATTTTATAACTTAAGTAGGATTCAAAAATTTTTTGATATGATTTTCCTTTTGAAGCTAAGTCTCTCTGGTTGAGCACTTATTTAAAAAATGTATTACATAGTCTTATCAAAATTTGGGATCTTTCGATACTATTTCTAAATGAAAGCATGAAAGTATTGAACCTAGTCTGATGTTATATGAAGAGGAGATCTGTGGCAGGTGTGAACAAAATGAGAAAAGACAAAGATAAGAGATTTTAAAATGTCAAGAAATGAGGAGGGAATAAAAGGAGCAGCTTGGTGAAGGGAAAAGGATGCAAAAACTGTAGGAATATATAAGGGAAAAGTGAAAGGCAGAAAAGAAATTTATGTCAGAATATATGGTCATATCATAAAATCTCTGTCTTTGTTTGAAAAAGGCTTTTATTGCTTAGAAAAAATTTTAATCTATGACATTTGTACCTTACAACTGTCTCTTAGGACATTTGAGAATCTTGGTCACTGATCTATAAATCTCTAGGGTCAAACAGAAATTTTACGAAATCCTTGCTACTTTTATAGACCTACTGCTTGATCTCAGTTGAATGTAATGCTGGCCGTAGATGCCACTAGCTGAACACTGCCATTCACAGAACAGCCTTCTTTTCCAGTGAGGCAGAAGTAAAATTTGTGCTTAATTTTGTTAAATGAGAACACCAGGAATTACTGTCTTTATAGTCCGTGAATTGTGAGATTGTTCCCATGATAAAATACTTTCTAGTTCTCTATGAACAACTAGCCTTCATTCTGGAAACACTAAGCATTCACTGATGTGTAAATAGTAAACACAATAGAAGGTCTGGAGACAATTTTTCTCAGCTTAAAGATGTACTCTGATTTCTCGCCTCATTTCTTAAAGTGACATTTAAAGATTTTCATTTCAAGGCATTAGAGTCCACACAAAAGTGCAACCCATAGTCATTTTGACCACAGTAGAGTTGCCTTTTGCATGAAATTTGATTCATCTTTAATTTTCTAAAGAAAAAGATTCCAGAAATTTTGGGGGAGACATTTTTAAATGAGTGATATTAATTTTTAGCATTGTGTGGTGTTTATATTTTTATGGCTCTGGACAGAAATCTCAGTGAGTCAAAAAATGGGGCTTCTTCTAGAATGAGTTATCAATAAAATAACTGCAAAATAAGTTTTTTTTCAGAGTTTTGAAATGTCAGCAGCATTCCATTTTTCATGAACATATCTGACTGGATAATAACAAGCTAAAAGATGATTTTTACATGCTTTCAAGATATTTTTGTAAATTAAAAAAATTTTTATGTACTAATAAGTTAGAATGCTAATAATGTTTGTACTCTTATCATGTTTGATTATTTTCCTCTGGGAAATTCATATAATAAAGAGCAAATTTTCCTCTCCCTAGATCATCTGCTTTTCTTAATATTAATCTGGCCATAAACTAAGAATATGAGACATACTAAACCTTATTTCTAAGCATCAAAAATACAACAAAGAAAATAATCAGGAGGCCTTCAAATCAAATTTTGCTTTGACTATCCTAGGAGAAATATTAGAGTCAAGTCTCCAAGTCTTTAGTAGTTCTTTGAAGTGTCCTAGAGAATTATTTGATACTTTTCTGTTCATCATGATCGGGGGAAAAAAAAGAAAGGACAGGAAAAAGTCCTAAGCCAACCTGGAATTCTGAGAAGTCAAGTATTGTAGTAATATCAGTTTGAGTCACTGTGGTAGCAATAGTTGAAACTGCTTCTAATCAGGGAGAAGAATTTAAAGCCAATGCTGTAAGAAACATTTTGTTAGGGCTTTTAGTTAAGGCTTTGCATGTAGGAGATGTATATTATATAAAATATTTTATTAAGAATTGATTTCTGATCTTTGGTTCAATATTTTAAAAATGTCTATTACCATTTATATCATTTAACAACAAAGAATAGAGTGCCACATGTTCTCACTCAAAAGTGGACCCTGAACATTGACCATAATGCTGAAAGAAAGGGATTGGCAGTAGTGGGATACTGCCAGGGTGGTGGTGGTGGGGGGGGGACACACAACATCAATAAAGGTAGCTGATCTTAAACCAGGCAAAGTGGGGACTGAAGGGAGATCCAAACTTACCTGTGTGATGACCACTTGTCTACCTAATCCTGAATTGTACCCCACATCTTTAAAATAAAATAAAAATTAAAAAAAATATTCTGATATAATTTGAAAAAAATAAAAAACAAAACAACAAAAAAAGTAGTTGACACCTAAGAAAATATTAGATTTTGTTTGATAGTTTTCCCTCTCTCTCTCTCTTTTTTTTCGAAAGCAGGATTTATTAAGAGGACAGAAAACTCCCACAGTGGGAGAGGACCTGAGGGGATTGCCCTATAGTCTTCTCTTAAGTTTGAGAAGATCTTCCTGGATGGGTCCCATGAACAATGACTTCCCTTAAAAATGAGGAATCTAAATCAACTTTGTAAATTTAAAGATTTATCCAAATTCAGACTGAGTAGATCTGCAGCAGAGAAAAGAATATAGAATCCTTTGATCTCTAGTCTTCCCTTTGTTTATTCTATTTTACTTGGTTGTGTCACATTCCTAATTTCCCTCAAATCTTGGGGAAGCCACTCAGGGAAGAAATATGTGCAAATGTTTTATATGGAGTTCATAGAATGGATTACAAAATTAGAGGACAACTTTTATTTATACTCAGTTCAGCTCCAAAAAAGAAAAGTTAGGCTGAGAGAGAAAGGGCCTTGGCATGTGAGACACATTTGTTTGGATTTGCTGGTATGAAACATTTTCCTCAGTTGGTCCAGGTGCAATTATTTATTTCCTTCATGTCATTCTACTGTGGAATTCACTGGGGACCTTGTAGAAATGCTAGGATTCTGGACTGGGGCAGGGGATTGCTTCTCTATTGGATCTCTTTACTGGTATCAGTCAGTGATTACCACAGGGCTTTTCTCTTTAACCTGCCTTCCTTATCTTATCTCTGGATTGTGGAATGCCACTTTGAATAGTTTATTCCAAAACATCTACATTTTGCTTGTGTCTTCATTAGCATTGTTTTATCGGTTTTAGTTTATAACCTTACCTCGAGCTCTGATGCAGTAGTGTCCTGATTTATGGCTTTCTAGTGTGTGTGTGTGTGTGTGTGTGTGTGTGTGTGTGTGTATTTAACTTTTTTCTTCTCCCACATATAACTTACTTAGCTCTTGGGCACCTGTGGTCTAGCTTAACCATCCATTTTGATGATATCTGTCTCAAGCTTTAGCTGTCACCATAAGTTACCTGGTATCTGTGCTTTACCTTGTCTCTGAGATCAACTTGCTTCCCACAGTTACAGAACAAATATTTTAAACACATGTGAAAAGGGCTTCTGGGTTCCATAACAACATGCTTCCCTCCTTATCGAGAAGTCTTGAACCAGTATTTCTTTATCTTTTAGCTAGTCCAAGTCTGACTGTCAATACAATGATATTCATTATATATATATATATATAAAAAGATCCCTGCAGGGTGTATGTTTGGGTTTGATGCCAGAATCTTTTATTTTCTCTCCAATAATTAATAAAAGTTTTTAGACATGGTGGGTGTGAATTGCTTTGGGTCTGAGGAAAAATTTATAAATGTCTGAAAAGTGGTTTTATAATCGTGTGTAGTAGTAATATTGCCGTACACAAACAGGTGCCGACCAAAAAGCCTAGATTTGAAGGAAAGCATCATAGTTGAGTTATGAGACAGCTGGGGAGCAGCAAAATAGATATAGATCTATAAACCCCGCAGGAAAAACAACTTTAATCAGGGTCTGACACATTTGGTGATTGTAACGAAGTCTCTTGGTGTGTGTAAGCCCTGGATCAAATGGCACCAATTGGCTATTGACAAGTGTTCCTTAGTGTAAAACTGGATGAAAAACTGGCTATTGCCCTGAACAGACTCTAACAATGAGAAATGAAGTTCTTGTAAAAGAAAGGGACTTGGTTTGTTTTAAAAAAAAAACATATGTGTATTGGTCCAGGGGTTATCTCTGGTGGACTGAAATTCCTCCAGGCTCAGCCTTCAGACACGGGGGCAGCATTCAGTGCTGTCTTTCCAAGTCTCTCCAAGTGACAGGCTCTCTGATTCCTTAAATTGATTCCATGGTTCTGAATACAAGCAGCTAACGCTGGCAGACTGGCCCAGGAGCAGGGAACATCGTCCCGCCCCGAGAGTCCCTCAAATGGATTTGACAAGGGAGTGGTGCATACTATGCTTCTTGGTGCAGTGAAGCATGTTTCTAGCACTTTTCACAGATCATAAATTAATTTGAAATGAACTTCTCTCCTCCCACAAAACATAATTCCAGAGAAGGACTGTCGTCATGGTTTTTCTGTAGCATAGTGCCCGAGGGGGGAAAAGTCATTTTCTCCTGCATTTGTTGACTGGACACGTGATATCTGCCAAATGCTGGGCTGTCACAAATGCGTGGCATGTGTGTCCAATTCAAAATAATTTGCAGTTTGGAGTAGATTCTCTACACCTTCAGCACTGAATCTGAAAGAGTGGAAAGAGCCATGCATGTTCTGTTCTGAAGACAGGTGTTTTGTAGAGCCCCAAACTGATGTGTCAGGGACCCCAAACGTCCTGCCTTCACTGTTTCTATATTGCAAATATAAGTGATTATTCTTGATAGTTATCTGGAAAAGATTAGTAGCAGGTAGGACACGAAGTCCTATTATACAATCATGTATAGGCATTTGGTAAACAATAAAACAATGCAATATCCTATTTAGTAATACAGCAAGGTAGAAAGCATGGAAGCAATTCTGTTGAACAGAACTTAAAGTTCAGAGAGCTTCTTTCACTTGTGTGTGGCACCTGCTATTTTATATACAACACAATTTTACTAAATTGATTATTTTAAACTTGGTTGATATCATTAGTTTGGTTTTCTTATTTTTTTGCCTTAGTGTATAGTAGGACTTATAAAAGATCTCTTTGATTAGCTGTACTATGATTGAAAATCATTGTGGGTAAGAGAAAATAGAAAACATTGAGGTGGAAGAAAAGAGAGAAAGAAACAAAAGAAGAAAGATATCATGTTAGTAGGCATGCACCCAGTATATTCAATATTAACTATCTTTTTAAAGGCCTTCTTTTCTCTTGCTCAGATTTTCTCTTGATCTCCAGAACTTCTTCTAATTGTCCGTCGACTACTCTCCTTTTATGTCCTCAAATTCAGTGTTCAAACTATTTATTTTTCTAATTGTCCATAGATTACTCTTCTTTTAGATACCTCAAATTCAGTGTTCAGACTATTTATTTTTCTTCCAAATATGTCATCCTTCCATAGTCCTGATCTTAAGAAATGGCTCCACCATTCTACCAAATATAGAAACCCAGGAGTCATCTCAGATGATTTTGCCCGCCTTCTTTCTCATCCAATAGCTATAAATGACTTGTCGAGTTGTCTCTAAAATTCCCTACCCTTTCATAGCCTAGTCCTCTGTTTTAGCAGTCCTTACTTGGATTTCTAGCTTAATCGGCTTCCTAACTGCACCACCTCCCTACTTTAATTTAGCCTTCACCCTGCAGCATAGCTTTTTAAATGCAAATCTTACTACATCATTTCTCTGATTAAAATTCTTTAACAGTCCTTACTGCCCACAGGATAAATTTAGCACCCCAAAATTCTTTATGATCTAGTTATCCTCGCTTCTCTCGTCTTATTTATTAATGCTACAATCCGAGGTTCATTCACTATATGAAAAGCAGTTTTTCAATAAGCGTAGTGCTGTTTCATGCTTCCATGTCATCGCATATGCTATTTGGGAATACCATGATGTATTTGGTACCTGTTTGGAGATTGCATGTCCATCCATAGTAAAATCATTTTCATCTGGGAAGCTCTCCAAGACTTTTTAGTTTGAGTTATGTTTTTCCACTAGCCCTCCTTGTGTCATGTGTATAATTCTACTTTGTACCCATTCATTTATTTTAATTGCTAGTTTTTCTGTCTTCCTCACATATTTTAAGTTCTTCTGGGTCAAGAACCAGAGCAGTGGTTTTTTTTTTTTTACATTTTTGAGTTCCCAGTGCAGAATAATGTCTGGTTTCTGATGGATGTGCAATGAATATCTGTTGAATGAACTTATGGATTCAATGACAAAAGCAAAACTTGATTGGGATGATAAATGTAGAGTTACCTGTTTGGAGAGTAGATTGCTGTTGCCTTGGGGCATTTGGCAATGTGTAGATTTAAGAGCTGAAAGAGGATTTTGTCTTAATTCATACTTGATTAGCACCTTTGGGGCATATTGATCTTGAAGAAGCCAACAGCAATTGGAGACTGCTGTAAAGTAACACATACAAAAAATAGAAGAGAGATTTTATTTTGTTCTTTCATGTATTGATATACTTAAACTCCCCTCTCCCTTCCTCTCTTCCTGTCTCTCTTTCTCTCTCTAGCTTCTTTCAAAAGAGTTCTAAAATAGATGTATTAGAACATATATGTTTTTTTAAAATGATTTATAAAGACAAAATATATGTACAATACATATTTGTTTTTAAGGTGACTTTGTTACTATGTATACTATATACCTATGTGATTTAACATATTTTTAAATACAGTGTGGTTTTTAAATTACAGTGTAATTCTATGTTGATGTTGATAATGATCAGAAAAAGAGTCTGGGATTAGGGAGAAAGAAGGCAAGTCAAGCAATGCAAAGCCAGAAAATACATTTTGAGAGCCAGTGTTAGGAGAAGAAGAAGAGCAGAGGCAGAGTGCTCAGGGAGGGAGAGTGCATGGGCCATGGCATCTTATTCTTCTGCTTGTCAAGGGGGATGTGGAGAATGACAGGACTGGAAGGAGCCAAGGTTGAGCAGTGTACTGGGTCTCACTGTGGACAGGGTGGACAGAGCTAAGGACAGAGTGGATAGAGCTAAGGCTAACATCCTCTGTGGATTAGGGAAGATATTGAAAAACCTACCCTTGGGTATACCTGGGAAATCTCTCTCTCTCTCTTTTGTGCTATAGTGAACCAATTGTAAACATAAGAATTACCAAAAAAATTTTCTATCTCAGTTATCCTCTGCTGATACTCCGGAGCTCTAGCAGTGCTGAGAATCAGCATCATACTGCTAGATACATGCTAGGTATCTGTTCCATTGTTAGCCCAGCCTCTGGGGCTCTCTCCTAAATTGGAGAGAACAATGCTTCTAGGGAAGAGAATGTTTCCATTGACTTTTGTGGTGTAGGGTACACTGCTGAGGATTTGAAAGCATGTATGGTCTAAGTAAAGTGATGAGTAGGATATTTCTTGTAGGATACTTCTTACTTTGGTGTGTAAAAGTGAATTGTTATATTAAGATTGCATTTGAGATGTGACTATAAAGCAATGTGTATGCTTCAGGCAGGAAAAACAACCAGTTCCTGTGTTCTAAGCACTAGCCTAGGCACGTTAATTTACTCTTCCTAACTGCTGATCATCCAGATTTTACTCCAGGAGAAGCTGGTCTTCACAGATAGTCAGTGGCAGAACTGGGTTCAGCCCTCGGTCTGGCTGACTTGAGTCCTGTTTATATTCTTTTCTCCATACCACCTTATTTGCTGTCCCAATTTGGCTGGCAGCAGGAGAGTCAAACCTGACAGGGACTGTGAAAAGCCTGGAGTTTTCAGCCTGCTAGGCAAGCAGCGATGCCATAGAGGTAAGTCACTCCGAGCTCTGTCATTTATTTCTGTCTACTTTAAATCTCTTATCTGTAGGGTGAAAAGCATTTACAAAGCTTTCAGAAAAATGCTTTGTGATTACCAGCACAAGGCGAGCAGTGGCTTGTCTGTTTTTCACAGATAGCTGCAAAATATGTCTTTTAGGGAGAATTAGCTGCTTTCCACTTAGATTCATATACAAACACACTGATGAAGAAATATGTTTTAGAAATCCCATAGTCATAGGTATGAGCAGATAGTTTCTATCCAAGGTTGCATTGGATCAGATGAAAAAAAGCAAACAAACACTGGAAAACAAAAATAAAAAGTAAATATCAGTTGTAAATAAACTCCCCAAACCTACCCTTGATGACAGATTCCTGCTTTAGAATAATTCTTAAGTCTAGGAATTCCAAGGTATAATTTTACTGGTTGTGGTCCTTACCAGTGGGCCAGATACTTTTTAACGCCTTGAGAAAATAATAAGCTATTAACTCTTTCAAACTTAAAAAAAAACTGGCACTCCACAATGTATACATATTTCCAAACATCATGTCATACGTGATAGTTTTATTTATCAATTAAAATAAATAAGACCAAAACCCCCCAAACCTAAAGGCATATGTAACTCTTCTTGGTAGGGTGACATTTTTATCTTGGAAGAGAGATGTTATAATTGGTGTCTCCCTTGGCCAGACGAGAGCTAAATCTTCATTGTCCTTTGTACTTTATCCATGTAGACTTCAGTTATGGAAGTAATTCTTAACCAATTGTACAGTTGACTTTCTACAAGCTGGGCCCTCCTGTATGATAAGATTTAGTATTGAATGAGAGTATGATTCATGAAACCCTAGACACCCTAGATCCCTTTGTCTAACATACCTTGTTGAAAGGATAGACCTGTGATCCTTGCTGCAATCTCCAGGTGGACCTTGGGAGTCTTCAGGCCCGGAGTCCAGGCCCCGTGGCAGCTGCTGGGCTTTGACTCTTCTGGAGTCAGGGAATTCCTCTTTGAGCTTCTGGAGTCAGGGAATTCCTAAGGGAGGAAATTCTGCCTCCTTGATAAAGAGCCAGTTTTGTATATTCCCACTGCAAAGAATGAACATAACCTTTAAAAGGTAGATAATTTGTTATTCTGAGTCTTTTTTTTTAATATTCAAAGCCAACAGTTTCTATTTGAAATATCTCTTCCTTTCGAGATGCATAGTCCTGGCTGGAAAAAGGCTTTAATAAGCCAGGCATGGTAGGGCGACTGCTTTGCTCCACTTTACTTTGCTGTTGAAACATTAAGCGTAATCGGATGTGTCAATAGAGTCACCTCAGGTACTCAGAATCATTTTAATTCCTCTCACCGTCAAAACAGAGTGTCAATACTGACACGAATTGGCATTAAAAATATATGCGAAATCACTTGGCGAACAGCACTTTTTACTGATAGGAGGTCTCTTTAAAAGCAATGTCTGTCAAAGATTCAATTTGAACTCTTTTTTGGCTTTGAATTTCAGAGAAGCCTTTTTTTTTTTTTTTTTAAACCTGACCTGCTTTGCATCATTCAAACCTATCTGGGAGGAAAGAAGCTTTTCTTTTTTATCTGAACCCATGGGAGGTGTTGTCCATTCCCAATGTGCCCTGAGACGGATGTGCAAGATGACACATAAGTGGATGACATCACTCACAGCTCGTGATTAAATACTTCCCTGGGACTCACAAGATGTACTCAAGAAAATGGAGAGAAGGGGGGCATGCTAAGAGCATTCTTATACACTCCACCGGGATGCATATTTTTATCATTCTAGATAGATTTTGGGGGAGAAAATGAATGCACAAAATTAAAGACTATAGATATAAAAGCCTTAGATTTCAGTGTTCAGGGAATACAAATTTAAAAATATAAATATATTTGTCACGTTATGTTACATTTTATATGCTTTATAACATATAACACAATATATATGGTATATAAATACATGTGATATGTAATATACAAAATATATGCAACTCACAATATATAGTTATGTTCCCTATGCATCACATATATGTAATGATCTGGATCCCCAAGAAAAGAGAAAAACTGGAAAAGATACTTTATTTTTCGATAAGTGACGTATCCTTTGATAAGTGGCATATGGAAATTCCCTAAGTGATTTTTATAAGTATATTGTAATGTTACATTTGGAGAGGTGAAGTTCTCCTCAAACAGTATTTGGCAAATAATTCATTTATTAAGATGGGAGCATCATCAAATGTTTACAAATGTTGACATCTTGGCACATGATTGTTTGTTTTATTTTTTCATTTTGCAAAGATCTTTGGGGAATAAATGACCTGTTGAACTGAAAAGCAAACATCATTGCATTTCAATCTTTGAAAGCAATAGATTCTATTGACAGGAATGACCAGATTTTCTTTATTGTTTGAAGTTAGAGAGCTAGTCATTCTTTTCTATTTTGCTAATGTTGGCAGGTGTTTCGTGTGTGTGTGTGTGTGTGTGTGTGTGTGTGTGTGTGTGTGTGTGTGTGTGTGTGTGTTTGGCAGCTAATCACTCAGCTGACCTTTTTCATAATCAACTACAGTAAGTGAAGTGTGTGTGTATATGTGTGTGCCTGCACTTTTGCTGTGATGGACAGTTTGCTTAAATATATGGGAAAAGTTAATCCCTCTGCCCCTGACCTTTGGCACAGGAACCTTGTGCTTCCAGTAGAAAGTGTGGTAAATGCCAAGTCCTTTGGGCAGAGAATGTTTGCATTAATGTTTTCTATGCTGGAGCCTGAGCCATAGATTTTCTGTCAGCCATTCTTTGCACTGCTGATATGGAAGAGGTTGAGCTGTATATAGAATATAGTGCCTGTTGCCATCTGTTTTGATGTCCTGAATATTTTAACCCCAGCCAGTGTATTAAAGGAGAAAGCCTCCCAATCTCTATCATGCATATTATTACTATGTAGTATCAGAGGTGAAAAAAGTCGTGCAGTTTAATGTAATTGTCCAAGGGTCAGTTGTCATGTTAATTATCAAGAGCTGAGTGATTATAATATGACACAAAGAAGGAGGAGGATGAGTGTAGTACATACCAACCTCGTAAATACAGTTAACTGTTGATTTTCTTGGAAACCCAGAGGTGCAACTCTCTAGTATCACAAAAGCCTGGATTCTGCATATGGTGAGCTCTCTCTGGAACACAATGAAGAGTTTGGATTACAGGGCACACATGTTCCAACAGGATGAGGCAGCTTTGGAGGAAAGACTCTTCCTTAGGAGATGGAACACGGTCCAGTCTGGCGTCTAGATTTAGTCATTTAGAAGTCATCCTTGGTGCCTTTACCTCCACATAACCTTCTGCAGAGAGATACCAGTTCATTGATTCTAAATGTAAATGTCCCCAGATCAATTGCTTCCTCTCTGCATTTTTACTGCTTTAAATTGCCTCATGCTTTGCCTAGACTATTTGCCAGAGGCTGCCTTTTTAATCCATTTTTCAGTGTAATTTAAAAAAATGTGATGCTACCCTGTCCTTCTAACTTGTGTGTTGTTCTCAGATGCATCTTGTTCCACTCCTTCTGTCATGCTAAACCTCTCTCTCTCTCCCCTACATTTGTGCCTCTAAGTCATCCTTTAAATCCCAGGATAGCTGTCACCTTTTCCCTGGTGACAGCTATCCTGGGATTTATTAGTCTGATTTAAGAGTCCTTCTTTGAGCTCTTATGGTACCATGTGCTTGTTTGGGTTATAGCTCAGTTGTCTCTTGACAATTGTCTTCACAACGCCTGCCTTCTAGAACAAAAGCACCTTGAGGTGAGGGACCAGTACATTTTGTTTCCTGTCTCACAGTCTGGCACAAAGCAGATTCAAAACAAGATCTTCTCAAGTTAAATAACAGGAGAACACGAATTTTGGAATAGAATATTATATGACAGGTAGTAGTCCTGATAGTTGGTCAGTAAGAGAGAGTCTTCATTTAGGATTCTCATCCCCTGAACCTCCCTCAACCCTCACGCACACCAATCTTAATATGATAACTCAAAATTGACTTGGAATAAATCATCTAGATTTTTGTATGCCACCTTGTTGATTCAAGTATAATCCTTGGTGATGGGAGAGGGAGGCCCTTCTTCCTTCTTCCTCTAATTTCCAAGAGGAGGGATTTCTTCCTGGAATTTAAAAAAAATTTTGCCTCATCACTTTTAATTCCCCTTGGAGTAAAAAAGTGGCTGAAGCTGGGCTCGGTGGCTCAGCCTGTAATCCCAGTGCTTTGGGAGGCTGAGGTGAGTGGATTGCCTGAGCCCACGAGTTCGAGACCCGCCTGGGTCTCGACCGGCCTCATCTCTACAATAAAATAAAAGAAATGAGCTGGGTGAGGTAGCGTACGCCTGTAGTTCCAGCTACTTGGAAGGCTGAGGTGGAAGGATCACTAGAGCCCAGCAGGTCGAGGCTGCGGTGACTGGGAGTGTGCCACTGCATTCCAGCCTGGGTGACAGAGTGAGACTCCAATTCAAAAAAAAAAAATGTGGGCTGATTGGTGAGTTTGGGAATGCATTTAAGCAACAGCATTTATCTCTTTGTCCTCCTTTTTCTCTTGGAGCATAGCTACACACAGGAGCATACATTCTGCTCTGTTACTCTGTATCTTAAAATTTACAGGGCAAGCCCCTCACATGGGGAAGTTTATGGGTGCCTGGTGCTGCCTATAACTGAATGGGTAAGATGCTCTAATTCTGATGCTCAATAATAGGAATCCAAATTTATCAAATGTTAGAGTTACTTAGAGTCGACCATAATTGGAAAAATTAATTTGACCTGTGTCTAAACAATTGCATTCTGGCATGTGGGCAATGAATGATAGTATAGAAGTGTGACAGGATTGAAGCAAGGAGGTCAGAGGCTCCTTACAGACAAGAAAGCTGCAAGTTTAAAACTAGCACTGAGTGGTTGAATGCAGAAGTAAAGATTGAAGATGTCTATGTGTGTAGGAAGATTAAGATGAGAGTAAATAATTGAGGGAAAATAGGTTGTAGAGATTAATAATCCAAGCAAGAAAATTTAGCAATGAGAGCTCAGAAATCCAGGGAAGAAAACTGGACAAAAGGCATCCAGAAGCAATGAAGTTTAAAATATTAAATATGTCATCGAGTTAACTAACCATTTCTCAGTTGAATTATGCCCTAAATATTATCCCTCTACAATATCAGCTTCATGTAATATACACCTTTTTCCAGAGACGGAATCCTCACTACATATTTTCCTATTTTGTCCATTCTATCTTTGGACATCCCTTACCATTCTGCTTTATTTTGAGTGAAATCTTTTTTTCTATTATTAATCTCTATGACATTGTTTCATTAACTTTGATATAAGTCATGGTATTTTACGGCTGGATAAATATCCTAAGCACAGATGGCATAATTTTATTGCTCCATATTAGGAGTGGCCTTAAGAGGGAATTGGTTCTGGTATCTGCCTCTGCTGGAAAATATGGCTCCATATTCACTAGGTTAAGATCTTTGCCTTTGGCAGGTATTCACCAATTTGCTTGGTCAATATTAAATAACAAGTCCTTCAGTTATCAGGGGATCACTTTTACAGTTAACTCATTCTGGCAGGTGTTGAGGTTGTGCATTCTGTATAGAGCTAGCTGTTTTGTTGGAGAAAACTGAGGCAATCTGATAGCCACAATAGGTGGCTGGTAATACTTATGAAAAATATTTCCAGACTTCCTCATACCTCATCCCCTCCAAAAAAAGTCCCTCTGTCTCATGGTGTATGGTGGGTGCTCTTAAGATTCTATCAAACACTTACTTGTTCACATACTTTAACAGTCTAAAGATAAAAAAAATTTGCAAAAATATCATGTAGTCATGTTCTTTCTAACTATAATAGGGAGGTGAATGACCTTTCCATCCAGACGGAATACTGGTTAAATACTAAACATTTTTAACAGGAAAGAAACCAATCATACTACCATCTATTTTTCAAAACATTTATTTTGTTCAAACATCTTAATCAATCTTTTTAAGTGCATTTGCCTCATCTACGCAAACAAAGGCCAGTGATAAGCAAAATTCCAGCCATATTGTAGCCCTCACACTCTGGTGTTCATTGCTGCTATTTTCCTGTCAGAATTTAATTTCTGACAAGCTTCTGCTTATGCTCCTTCTTTGTATTCTGATCCTCCTTTGGATTGTCTCAGGTTACTTATTCTTCTCTCATTCCCTTTGGATAAGTTTCTGCTTTAGCTCTCTGTCTCTGAGATCATTTAGGGACTTGACTTTTCTTTCTCTGGATTGGAAATACTTATAAGGCACATGCCCATTTACTGTCTTGTCAAAGAGAAGAGTCTGACAGATAGGACTTCAACCTATTACAGAATGTCATCACTACTGGATTGGGAATCCTTCATTTCTTACCGAATGCCTTCTTGAAAGGAGTGATATAAAGAGATATTGTATAAGATTTATACTTTTATTTCCTATTGTTTATTGTACTCATATATATGAATTGCTTTTACTTCCCTTAAGTTATATTAGATCATTAAGTATCTACATACTTGGAATATACACTTGTCTGTGCACTTATTTAAAATTTATTTAAAATCTTCCTATAGGGATACCTTGAAGGAGTTATACTTTAAGGTTATGCCCTCAGTTTTGGCTGAGGCCCAGTGTAAGAAACATTGCATTTGTTTTGTAAAAAACGTTATTGAGGATTTTGTCCCCATTCTATCATGTACTATGTCATACATAAAAATTCAGAAACATATGCTTTCTAGAATTTAACAAAGGAAAATACTATCTCTTTCCATGTATGCTTTCTCCTTTCTATAATGAGAAATTCACATTTCCATTAATGTAATGCATTACATTCCCATTTGTTTTGCTCTGGCTGCCAGGAAGCTCAGGGCAAAATGTAATCGTTAAATATGGCATTTAATATTCTAGTTAGTACAAATGATATCCCCTTTTCTTTGAGTTTTCTATTTATATTTCTAATGTTGTTTTGGATTTGCATGAAAATTATTTTAGTCTGTTTTGTGTTGTTATCACAGAATCACAGAATATCTGTGACTGAGTAATTGGTAAAGAAAAAAATGTTTTCTCGTGTTTAGCTCATGGTTCTCTGGGCTGGAAAGTTCAAGGGCATGGCCCTGGCTTTGGATGAGGGCTTCTGTGTTGTGTCAAAACATGGCAGAGAAGGTCAAACGGGAAGTGAAAACATGCAGAGAGAGAGAGCTGTAGAAGTGTCCTGGTTTTATAGCAACCCACTTTCCAGGGCACTAATCAATTTCTGCAAAAATCAATTCAGTCTTGCCACAGCAAGTTATCACTCACTGCCATGAGAACAGCACAAGCCATTCACAAGGAAATCACCCCCATGTTCCAAACATCTCCTACTAGGCCCCACATCCTAAGACTGCCACATTGGAGATCCAATTTTAAGATAAGTTGAAACAAACCATATCCGCACCATAGCATGAATAATCTAAATGTAAGAGTCAAGACATTACATAGAATTATAATAGCTTCTCTGGACAATACTTTTTCTTGCTTGGGCAAGATGTAATAAAGTCTTTAGAGACTTACTGTTAGAGTCTCTCACACATCTTTGAGATATTCCCTAATATCAGCCCCATTCTAACTCCTTGAATACTTACAATGTACATGGCATTTCACTAGGTGCTGTAAATCATGCCCAAACCAAACCAAGCCAAACCCAAAACCAAACCAAACCATTAAAAACATAGCACCTTTCCTCAGTTCTGGTGCTTTATTGTTGAGGAAAAATCCTTACAAAGTAGCGGGTCTTTAAGGACAATTAAGTTTACAAAGACTGTAGGCGGTTAGGAAATGTACAAATTAGATGACCAGGGAAGGCTTATTGGAGAGAATTCCACTTGATCTGGGACCCAAACTAGGGATAGATTTGAGCCCATGATGCAGACGAGTGAAGGCAATAGTATGCTGTAAACTGGTACCCTTCCCACTTCTGCAAAGCCCTGATTTGTAGTGTTTTCCGTTTTCTATGGTGTGAATACTTCTACTAGGGCCAATTTCAAGCTATCCATGATTTCACAAGTGGCTAGCAAAATTCCTGAATATTTAAAAGTTAACTGTCATGAGCCTATTTGGGAGAGGTTTAGCATACCACTGGTTGAATTCTTTATAAGGTTGTGATACTATGAGCAAGAGATTTGTGAGGTCTCAGTAAAGAACAAAAAACAGTCCACACTGGCCACACCAGGAGGTTTATGTTGAGAGATGATGATAAGATGTGTGAATTAATTTGAGGCAGAATTGGGAGGTCTCTGGTGTGTAGTTGGACTTTATCCTGTGGGAAGCACTTTAGTACTTTCTGTAGAGGAATTACATGATAAAATTAATATTTTAGGAGGATAGGCCTTTTATTAGTTATATATTTAGTGGTTTTAAGAAAGTCAAGGGATTAGAGAAGAGAAGGGTTATGAACTTTTTAAAATGCTGTAGGTGTGAAGTAATGAAGGATCAGATGAGAGCAGAAGTGGCTAGTATGGAAATGAAGGTGGTAGGGAGGACAGTGAGGACAGTGCTTCTTTACTCATATGGTGTCAACTGGTTTGGCTTGAAAGCTTGGATTGGAATCAACAGAGGACTTACATATTTGGGGATTGATATTGGCTGCTACTGAAACCTTTAGGGAGGCTGTGGAAAGACTATGTATAGTCTTTCCAGTTGGATGTTTGGCTTATATTACCACATGAAGGCTAGGTTTCAAAAGTAAGCATCCATGAGAGATGTCCAGATAAAAACCACATTATCTTCCATAACCTAGCCTTGAGAATCATGTGATGTCTCTTTTGCAGCATTCTATTTGTTGAGTCAGTCACAAAAGCATAGCCAGTTTCAAGGGGAGAAAAAATAAGACTCTATCTCTTAATGGGAGATAGCAGGGCTCTAAAAGACTGTGTGAAAGTGACACACAGGAGTTTCTCAATAAGTGATTGTTATTGTTCTTACTACATGGATTTAATTGCTGCACGTAAACTTGTTTCTTCTGAAATGTGATGAATATTTTCAGTAAATGCCTATTTCTAGTAAATGCCTGGCATGGATTCAGTAAAAATCCTGAGTCAGTGGTTGTGCATCCCTTATTAAGTGAATGGTATGATTAATATTTGATACCATTGCACTAGACTGAAGGCAATTCCACGCTCTGTGAAGGGGGAACAAGATATCACCTGTATAATAAGGTAGCTTTTGTATTAATTAACAGGGAAAAAATAAGATAATAATTGCAAACACTTAATGAATGTTTATCACATACTAGACTCAGTAAGTCACTCTTATATTCTATCTCATGGAATTTTCACAAATAAACCTGGGAGGTAAGTTTTATTATCTCTATTTATCAAAAATAAATATGAGGTACAAAGAAGTGAGCTAATTTTCCTGGGGTGACACTTGTAAGTAATGAAACCTGAATTCAGTTCTAAACTTGTGCTATTTCTCCTCTCCATGAGGTATATTGTATAAACTTTTTGTAAGGTATATTGTGTCATTTCTCCACGAAGTAGGGACAGAACCAGCATAGAAAGAGAACCTTCATTTTTACTGCAAAGAAGTAAGTGTCTAAGAGTGGGATTGCCGATATTCCATTTGAAATGATACCTACACAGTGGAGGTGGATAGGGTTTCAGAAATTGATGGATTTAAGCAAGTGCTTGCAAACTTTGCAGTTCTTTGGATTAAAATGTAGGTTTCAAGTTAGAATATGGAATGAGGTCAGGGCCAGAGAACCTGGAAAACATGCTTGTAGAAGAGTATAGCTATCTTTACACATCTGTTTTAGCACTAGCAATATTGGACTCTAAAAATATGCTCATATATCTGCTTCTCCCAGTAGGCTCTGAGCTCTTGGCAAAGTTTTGTATGTAGTATATTGTCAATACGTGTCCATACAGCTAAATAGAAAGGAATTGCACCGTATCCTTCTTTGACTCTATGTTCATTTCCATTTTGTTTTCCAAATGTAAAGTTTCTTCAAAGTTTCAGTATAGTTTAGTGTTTCTAAGTGGAACCAACATATGACATCTCTTTCTTTTATCATTCTTAGTCCAGAGCATAAAGGAAGAAGAAGCACATTCTTGTTGGCTGTTTCCTGGTCGCAATAATCCTGACGGGAAAAGGAAGATTAATCACAGGGTAATGGTGGCAATACTCTGTTATGGTCCCTAGAGAGAGTTATAATCCTTGTCCATAATGCTATATAGGAATCCCTCTGCCATATGAGCTTGAAAAGAAGAGCTTAGTAATTCATCTGAACGGTTAGAACACTGCTAGAAACTTTATGACTTCATATTTTTTAAAGTAACCAATTTACTCCTTTGTTGTGACATTTTTATCTGTTCTTATATTTTGACACTTATGTGATTGGCACCTCTGGTGATGGCTAAAATTTTACATAGACTCGGATGACTCTATGTAACAAAAATATCCTTCAGTTTTCCTGGAGATTAATCTCTCCCTCTCAAATCTACAAAACTGAACTTTTTCTAGGTTTGATTTTGCACCCCAGAATATTTTCTAAGCTATAATTAGAGACTGAAATTAAGATATCAATGAAAAAATACACTTTGATTTACCACTTCTGACAGAGAAGTTCTTTTCCTCAGGCTGCTTCTGAGTTCCTTTCTTTAGAGCAAATAACAGGTGAAGGTAACTATTTCTCAACTAGTGGCAGCTTTTAAGAGAATAATTGTATTCAGGAAAATGTTTGAGATTAAAACATTCCAGAAAAGAGGCATCATATCAAATCAAGATATTATTCAAATCAATCTACTACCCAGTTTTAAAATGTTAAATCCCAATGTTTCAAGGCTCTTGTTTTAACATTGTATGTCCCATGTAAACCGATGACATAAATCCTACAAACCAGGATTTCGTTTAAAGATGACATCCTTTAAAAAATACATAGGGACTGGCACTTGAATGAGCATTTGCAAGTCAAGTGCCTGATGAGGTGTGTGTTTGAGCTATTTTTCAATCCTCACAAGTCTTTGATGAAGGTATTTTTATAGCTATTTTGTAGAGGAGGAAGAGCAAGTCATCCTAAATCAATGCCTCCCAAACATTTTCTTTCTTTTTTTAAACCCAAGAGAGTCCAATGGTCCCATACCCACCTTTCTTTTCCTGCTTAGTTAAGAAATATTGCTCATTATTTTTACTACTCTTTCTTTTTTTTTAAATCAGAAAGCCAATAAGTTTCTAAAACATTCAATATGGAAAATATTTTACCCATATTTCATTAAATCTATGATGCTGCAGATTGAAATACACCATTCGACTATGTTCTAAGAAAAAAAAAATGCTATCAACTAAACTATGACATAATGCCTTAAAAGTAGTTGACATGATGCATGAATCAATCACATCACCACTCATTGTTTTTCATCAATTCCAAGAGGTTTAGCAATTTCTTTTGTTTTTAATTCTTCTGCTTGGCAGGTGATCGGCAATCCTTTTTGTATGCATCTTAGTAACAAAACCTAACACAGTTTTATCTACTTCTGGGTATTTTCTTTGCTTAGGTTCTGTAAAACACATGTTTATTATTTTGTAAGAAAATAAGGGGCTCTAGTCATTCCTGAAGTGATGACTATTTGCTTCACTAAAATAGAATGTATTCCCCACTGCTCTATTTCTATATATTTTTGCCTATATAATGACTTCTGCCTCAATGCCGAATCAGTGCAATTTTTTTGAAGACATTTTAGATGGCAATTAAACTCAACACTTGTAGCATCAAAAATATTCAAGACTCAGTGGAATTGACAATGTGAATATTTGTAATCAAGGCAATGACAAGCACATCCAAACTGCCACCTGGCCAGCAGTGATTATAACATGTCACTAAATCTCTAAGACTCATCCTCATTTCAGAAGTATTAAAATGTGAAAAACTGTACTTCTTAGAATCAATGAATTAAAGAAATATTAAATATGCAGTTGATAGTCCCTGTTTTCTGCATCTCAGATTCTTAACAGGGCCCGACTCTTGTATTCTGGAGGTATTCCTTCTCCCATACCTATCATTTTGCAGAGAAATACTGCTGTACACTGTGCCTCTCTCCCCTAAAATATGTTTCTTCCTCTACTCTTGGTGCATTTTAGCACTTACCCCAAGGCCTGTTATAAGAAGACAGAAAATTAAATTTTTCTTTTTCCTCTTAGGGAGAGAAAACCTAACTATATGTCTAACTTGTAGCAGTGTATGTTCCCCATACCCATTGTATCATGGTTATGTGTAGCTCTTTGTTGAGTATAAAGAGATTTAGTTCACAGTGGCTGATTTAACTCCTCACTAAACTTTTCAAAAAACTTGCTAATTTGCATATAATAATTATTTTCTATTACTAAACAAATCTTTTTGAAAACGTTTTTGTATATAATTAAGGAGCACTTTTTTGTTTGCCCTGATGCAGTCGCTGATTTTTGACTTTTTGCAAATTTATTTCTTTTCTCCACTCTTCAACTTTTTTTTTTTTTTTTTTTTATGAGTCAGGATCTTGCTCTTTCACCCAGGCTGGAGTGCAGTGGCATAGTCAGAGCTCACTGCAACCTCGGCTTCCTGGGCTCGGGTGATCCTTTTGCTTCAGCCTTCTGAGTAGCTAGGACTACAAGTATGCATGATCATGCCAGACTTTAAAAATTTTTAAAAAATTTTTTGTAGCAATGAGGTCTTGCTCTGTTACACATGCTGGTCTCAAACTCGTGGGCTCAAACAATCCTTCTGTAAGGGTTTCTCAAAGTTCTAGGATTATAGGTGTGAGCCACCATGCTTGACTCAAATTTTTTTAATTGAAATATAATTATGATGCCTGCATACTGTATCAATCTAAACAATATGTAGCCAAAAGTGACAGTCTTTCACTTTCTAACTCATTCCCTCCTGTAACCACTGTAAACTATTATTTCCTTTGCTAATACAAATTACAAACACACACACACGCACACATGCATACACAAACATGCACACACACCCATACTTATCGAAGATAAAACAAATAAACATCGGCCTTAACATGGAACTGCTATTCTTCTTTAATAGTCTGTTGTGGATCTATACCAAAGTTAATGAATAATGATATACATTATTCTTTTAATAGTTGCTTATTATTTCATAGTTTTAATATACCATAGTTTAGAAAACCATTTCCCTATATATGAAAGTCTGAGTTTGTGCCAGCTGCTTTAACAAAATATTATGAGTTGGATAGCTTTCAAACAACAGAAATTTTTGTCTCACAGTTATGGGTCTAGGAAGCCCAAAACTAAGGTGCCAGGAGATTGGTATCTAACAAAGTCTTGTTCTTCATAGACAGCATCTTCTAAACAAGTTCCCTTAGGCCTCTTTTATGAGGAACAAATCACATTCATCCTCTAAAGGCCTCATATTTTAATACTAGCACATTGGGGATTATGTTTCAACATATAAACTTTAGGGTCACACAAATATTCAGACCATAGCAATGACCATTCTAGTTATTTATAGAGATTATTATTATAAACCTTTTAGTTATATTTTTGGGTAAGATGTCGACAGTATCAGACATTGCTGGTATTTTTTTTCCTTTTGTTCCTCTTGACAGCTAGAATCCTAGAAATGAAAATATTGAGTCAAGAAGTATGCATATTATAAAATTTAATATTAAGTTTTATTTTCCAAAGTATATATGCATCAATATTAAGTAAGATTACTGTTTTCTGTAGGGTTTCATTATCACTGAATGTTATTAAACTTTTACATGATCATGTAATAGACAAAAAATCATTATATGGCTTAATTTGCATTTTCATATTTACTATTCAGGTGGTATATTTTCATTTTTTACTGGTCATTTGTATTTCCTCTTTTGTGATTTGCCTGTTCCTATCTTTGGCTCACTTTGTCTTTTTCTTAATGACTTGAAAAAACTCTTCATACTAACCATATAAGGATATGGTTAGTAATAATAAATGATGGGTGTTTACTATTTAAGTGGACTCTGACTCAGAGTACTCTAGTATTATCACATTACTCACTCATTAATACTGGAGTACTCACTCAGAGAACTCAAGTGTTATCTGACTCAGAGAACTTATAGTATTACCACATTCAATGAATTCTCACAACCTTCCGAGGTAGATACAATTTTAGAGGTAAGGAAATTAAGGCAGAGAAAGGTTTAATAATGTGCCCAAGGTCACACTACTAGTAAGTGGCAGAGCTGGTGTTCAAAAGAAGCCATTGGGATATGCATTCATGTCCTAACCCCTGGGCTGTGTACTGTTTGACTGGAAAGGAAGATCAGAGTGTGTGCTGAACACAAAAAGACACACCATTACGGGGTGCAGAGCAGCTTGCAGAAGGCATTTTTCAGCGCATAGTGAAAGAAGCTATGATGAGAATGATATTTGTCTTTAAGAAAAAACAAAAAAGTATACCATTCCAAAGTAGATTCTTGAAGATGTAGATTGTTGTTGAAAGTAAATTGTGGGAAACACTGAGAAGCTGATGAAACTGAAGACGACAATGAAAACAAAGGAGCAGAGGGGAAATTTCTAGTCACACTAGGCATGGAGGTCATAAATTCTTTAATAAGGGAAGACTACAAAAACCATGTCAGCACTACCTCCTTTGTTATTTGTAGTTTGTTTAAGTAAATTGTAAGTAGTTTTCATTCCTTTAGCTACTCTTAATTAATCCCTTTGTGGTCTTTATAAAGTTCTCTGTTAAGGAAAACTAGCATCCTGCCTTCCCCGTCCCGATAGATTTATAACTGTTATGATATTTATTTTCACAAATTCAGATGTTCTAAAAATACAATTTATATAATTTTTAACACTTCTATTTAGTTTCATGTTTGGAGTTCTGATACTGCCTGATTGCAAAAATAAAAAATATCTTAGTCAATTCAAGATAAACTCAAGCATCTGCTTCAAGCTCATTTAATTCAGGATTTTCCTCTCTGACTTATTCTTTCCTTCTCCCAAGAATTCATCTAAATTCTAAGGGCTTTGAAACATGAGAATTGGGAATGGGATTTGACTCAGGGTCATTATTCTTCTAAGTGGTTATCTACTAGATAATACAACTCTGTCTGGTCTTTGGAAATGATCACACTTTCTCATTGGAATCTTATGGGCTATCTGTTATGAAATGAATTGTATTTCCCCAAAATACATATTTAAATCTACCAATTACATACTGAAGACGTATATTGAAGGTATCTTCCTTACCTATGAATGTGATCTTATTTGAAAATAGGGTCATTGAAGATGTATTTAGTTAAGATGAGGTCATAGTGGGACAAAGTGGGCCCCTAGACAATATGACTAGTATCTTCTTATAAGAAAGTGATGTGAAGTTATGAGAGTGCTGATAGAAACAGGGATTAAAGTTATGCATCTGTAAGCCAACAGGTGTCAAGGATTGCTTTTGCTGATGATGCCGGAAACCAAGAGAAAGGCACGGACCAGATTCTTTTCTAGAGCCTTTGAGAGAGCCTAGTCTTGCTGACATCTAGGTTTTGGACTTCTAACTTCCAGAACTGTGAAAGAATAAATTTCTGTTGTATTAAGCCAAGAAAGCTGACCTTGTTATAGCAGCCCCAGGAAACTAATACAGCATCCAAACTCATGCTACCTCTGGGGAATCTTTTTAGCCTACCATTCCATTTGCATTTAGAGCTACATCCACTGCACTCTGTATCACTAGGGAAAATGTTTGGCTGTTTCCAGTGCCCTATCAAACTTCCCATCTGCCAAAGCAATTCAAAATCTTCCTGCTTTATTCAGGGGCCAGAGTGACTTCGTTAATCCCTGTAGTGCTGGCCAACATCTAGGACATCAAGGCTGGAAATCAGGCTTAAATACTCTCTACCCCTGGATCCTGAAACCCTTACAATTCTCTTATGACTTAGAACTCCCCTAAAGGTCTAAGCACAGGGCAGAGTCTCCTGCACAAGTCTCATAGCAGTGTGTCCTTTTGCTGTCCTTTTTTCTAAGCCTTCCCCATCCCTACTTACTACACATCTCACATCCCTACCCTCTCAAACTCCTGGGATTTTTGTGGGATGTTTATGTAGTCTGGGTAAAAAGAAAACAACACCTCTACAACCCGGCCTATAAGTATTCATCTCTGCATTTTCTATCTGGCATCTGGTAGGTATAAAAGTCTAGAATTTGCTATCTTTGTTCTCCGGCTCCTTTATGATAAGAATGGGAGAGAGTCGCTATTGGAAGCAAAAGTGTAGGAAAAACTCCTCTACTAATATTTTACAATATAATTCTGACTCAAACAGCAAGGGTAGAAGCACAATTCTTAACTGAAAATTGAGGTCAAATCCTAAAGCTCAGAATGGATACAGTCATTCAAGCTGCATCTCTTATAAAATGTTACCATTTAAGGATTACACCTGTCCACTTGGGGTCATATTTAATGAGGTTGAAAGGTGGGAGTATTTGCCAGACACCGTGACTACAACTTGATGGCTAAATATCAGTTTGTACCCTAAATTAGCGAATGTATTTGTAAACCTTGTTTCTTTGCCAGCAAATATGTAAATTTCTTTCAGCATTTTTGAGGGCTTTTGTACATTTGATATGTCATTCTGGGATACTGTGACTTGCCTATTCTTTTTTCTTCCTTGATTGGCCTAATTGTATTTCACTTCTGTACAATTGGAAAATCACGAAGGACCTAATATTAATAATCAAGTACTTTTAAGAAAGTGATCCATGCTGAATACAGCTGATTGTGGTGACATAAAGCTAAGAATTTTAGTAATAGAACAATGATTACATATCTGCTATGCCCTCTGTACAGGCATGTGTGGAACAAAGAGAGACTGTGAGAGAAAAATAAAGCATGATATGTATTCACATGGAACTTATCATCTATTGGGGTAGCAGAATACATACATCCCAGAGACCATGGCAGAAAAAAACCACAAATACAAGTTATAGGATGCAGATTATTATATAATAAAACAGCATCGAATATAGTGCCTGTTAGGCGGCATTCAAAGATGAGGTAAAAATTCAGGGCAGGAATGAAATAAATCTGACCTGGAATTATCTCTGACTGAAGATTTTTTTTTTTTTTTTGAGTTTGAGTCTCACTCAGTTACCCAGGCTGGAGTGCAGTGGCCACTCACGGCCACCCCAGCATCCACCTGCTGGGTTCAGATGATCCTTCCGCCTCAGCCTTCCAAGTAGCTGGAACTACAGGTGCGCGCTACCACGTCCGGTTAATTTTTGGTTTATTCTAGAGACAGAGTCTCACCAAGTTGTCTGGACTGGTCTTGAACACTTAAGCTCAGGTAATCTACTTGCCTCGACTTCCCAAAATGCTGGGATTACAGGCTGTCACCGAGCCTGGCCTGAAGATGTCTTGAGTTGATTCTCAAAACTTGTTAGACCATGTCTAGAGGGAGAAGACTTTCAGGCAAGCTGTGCACTGTTTCCCAAACTTGGAAATGTGTCAATGAGAAGGAAAAAAAGCCCATTTTGAAAACACATGCATAGTATAAGGCCTTTCAATCTAGATAGACTTCTGGAGGCAAATTCCCCAGGCTTATTTTTCATTTGATCCTCAATCCCATTTATGTTAATACATTAATTGAAGTGACTTAGTTAAGGATAGGCATGTAGAACTTACTACACACAGACTAATGGTTGAAGGGAATATCTCTTTATATATTTTCTACCACCCAAGCGCTCTCTTCGTGTGCATCTTCATTACCCAAATAAGGAACATAAAAATCATCCCAGAACATTAGGAAGTCTCACCTTCTGGCTCAGTTTTATATGGAAGGGTAGGAATAGGTGGGAACTCTGACCTGAGATCTGGAGAAGTCACCGTCCAAACCCATCCAAGTACAGAATGCTAGTGTGCAGTCAGCTGCGTTTTAAAACTGTTTCTACCAATGGTTTTAATCTGTTTTTTATTGCATTTTAAATTTCATTAATTGTTATTTCATATCATCTCCATATTTTTGTATAGCCTTTGGAATCATTTTCCACTGCGTGAAAGTACCCCTCAGTCATTCATCTGTTTTAGTTATTTGGATAACTGCGGCAATTTTGCATTTTTTATTTATGTATTTTTGATAACCAATTATCAGTATTTAATGATGGTAACTTTTTGGTTGTCTTGAATATTTTCCTCATTGTAGAGTTCCCCAAGTTAGATTACTGAGTTAAAATGAAAGGGGTTGTGTTGCTTTGCAGAATAACTAAAAATTTACAATGATGCTTGCCATGTATGAGTGTGGTAGTGTGGCAGGTTGCATTTTTCTAAAACTGGCCCTAAGAATATCTTTCTGACTGGGCTCAGTGGCTCAGCCTTTAATCCCAGCACTTTGGGAGGCTAAGGCGAGTGGATTGCCTGAGCCTGCAGGTTCGAGACCAGCCCAGGGAACTTGGCCAGACCTTGTCTCTACAATAAATAAAAAATTAGGGGCATGGTAGCCTGCACCTTTCATTCCAGCTACTTGGAATGCTGAGGTGGAAAGATCACTGGAGCCCAGCAGGTTAATACTGGGGTGGCCGTGAGCGTGCCACTGCACTGCAGCCTGGGAGATGGAGTGAGACTTCAATTAAAAACAAAAACAACAAAAAAAGAATATCTTCCCATGTGACCCTGGCACTTTTCTCATTCAAAGGGGGGTTTCTTCCCTCAGCCCTTGACTCTGGATGGGCTTGTGCTTGCTTGTAGCCAATAATCAGCAAAAGTGATGCTACATGCCTCCCAAGGCTGGAAAAGGAAAGGCAATGCGGCTTTCACCTTGTTTTCTGGGACAGTCATACTTGGGGCCGTGAGCCGCTATGTAGGGAATCTGTGTGTTCCAAAACCACCATGTCACAGCACACATGCCAAACCACATACAACAGACACACTGAATGGTAGTTCTAGATTTCCAATATCCCCAAATTTGCAGTAGTTATCCAAATAAAAAATGAATTAAAGCCACTGGCAGAAACAATTTTAAAACACAGCTGACACAGTACTAGCATTCTGTACTTTGATGGGTTTGGATGATGACTTCTCCAGATCTCAGGTCAGAGTTCCCACATATTCCTAACCTTCCATGCAAAACTGAGCCTAAAGTCTAGCTCATCATGGTAGGAGGGTTTGGGAGTTCTATGGACATTCAAGCATGTAGGTTTAGTTGGTCATTTATATACATGGGTTTGGAGCTCAAGAAGAGGCTAAACTGGAGGTCTGGATTTGGAGGTTATGAAACAGTGATGGACATTGAAACCATGAGAGTGATTGTGATTGTCTAAGGAGAGTGTATCAGTTAACAATTGCTGCATAACAAGTCAGCCCAAAACTTAGTGGTTTAAAACAACCATATGTAATAAACATTTGTTTATAATTCTGAAATCTGGGTTGAACTTAATTGGGCAACTTGTATCTATACCACATGGCATTAACTGAGCTCATTTCTCATTCATGCATTTACAGTCAGTTGATGGTACAGCTGAAACTGGAGGATCCGATATGGTTTTACTTACATTCCTGTCACCTGAGATATGATGGTTGGAATGGATGAGGACTGGTTAGACCTTTCTCTTTCCTCATAATTTCTCATCTTCCAGGGTGTCTCTCTCTCTACATGGACTTTTATCTTCAAGGAGAATAGTCCAAACTTCCTTACATATCATCCCTGGGCAGCAAAAAAATGAAAAGGTGAAAGGGGAAGCTTGTAAGGTGTCTATAGCACAACTCAGAATTTGTACAGTGCCATTTCCACTTCATTCTCCTGGTCCAATTGAGCTAGCATAAGGCTAGCTCAATATGATAGGAGGCTAGGATATGAATTCAGTGGTTCTCTGAGTCTATTTTCTTTTCTTTTTTTTTTTTTTTTGAGTTGGAGTCTCACTCTGTCACCCAGACTGGAGTGCAGTGGCCGCTCCCGGCCACCGCAGCCTCGATATGCTGGGCTCCGGGGATCCTTCCGCCTCAGCCTTCAGAATAGCTGGAATTACAGGCATGCGCTACCACGCCCGGCTGATTTTTTTTGATTTATTGTAGAGATGAGGTCTCGCCGCCCAGGTGGGTCTCAAACCCGTGGGCTCAGGCAATCCACTCACCTCAGCCTCCCAAAGGCGCGGTATTACAGGCTGAGCCACCGAGCCCGACTGAGGCTATTTTCTATTAATCAGTCACAGAGGGTATGACAGTGAGAAGACTTTAGCGCTCCAAGAAACACCATATTTAAAGGATGGTTGTAGAAAAAAAGGCTTATGTATGTGACTAAGGTGTGGCCAGAGAGATAGGAGAAAAAGCAAGTGAGAATGCTATTATAACAAACATTTACTTCTAGAAGAAGGGAGTGGTTTATTATTGCCAAAGAAAATAATAGTGAAACATAACCTCAGATTGGTAATAACTTTAACAGGAAGAGATTGGATGGAGCAGTAGGAACTAAAGTCGGGTTGCAGAGAGTTGAGGGAAAGAACAGGGAGAGAGAAGGTTGCCTGTAAAAAGGCAGAGAAGTCTAGGCAAATCGCCAGAATATGGTGAATTTTTGCGTTAGTCTGGTAGTTTTTATATACAGGAGGAATTTGGAGCAGTACAAATGCTGAAAGGAAGGTGGGGATAAAAAGGGAAAGGGTACAGACATTTGAGAGGCTAATATTAGGGAATGGAGTTCTAGTTTCTTACCTTAGCAGAAATTAAAGTCAGTTTAGCTGCACCAGACAAGATTTGGTTACATTAAGCTATTACTTTTTCATTCTTTCTGGTTCTAAAAAGACAATTTACATCGAATCAAACTGAGTAACATGCATTAAAATGCATAAGTGTGCAATTTCACCTTGCTTTTTGAAGTGTCCAATTAAGAATAATTTCATATAAAATGAATCCAATTAGAAGCAAAAAATGTTTAAATTAAAAGGAAATATTTTGAAAGTATATTGTCTCATGAAGCTAAACAGTATATTTAAATTATGCATCCTTGTATTTGACATGTTTATTCATTTTCTTCAAAATGTAAATGCCTTAACAAATGTGGCAAATGTAGAGAAATAAATTGACTTTACATCAAAGAGTAAACATTTCACAAATGGTAACAAGAGAGCAGTTGTATTTAAGATGTCTGATATTGCTTTATGTCTATATTAATAATAAAATATTTTTATGCACTATCTTTCCTCATGGAAAACCCTGCTGTCCTTATTTATGTACAAATCAAGCTGAAGGGAGATCTGGATGCCTATGTGCCTCCCAGAAGCTTTCGGTTGAACTGATTTGATGAGAAGATTTACACTTTCTAACCACCCTTTTATACAGATATGCTCTTCACTATTTTTACCTTTGGAGTCCTGGGTATTTTGCTGGTTTTGATAGAGTAGATCAGACATCCATGTTTGCTCCAGAGACTTTAAACATACATTATTGATTCTATCGTTTGAAGGTAAAAATGCTTTCAAAAGAAACTTGGAAAACAAGTCTAAATCAATTGAATTTAAAGACCAATAGAAATCCCTAGATATGGTTTCCACAGCAACAGTTGGAATGCTGAATATTTCTTTGCACTCAACAGGTATTGATTGCCTCACTGATTCAATAAAAATATTAGAACCTACTATGTGCTAGGTATCTGAGAAGCAAAAAGAATAAAGCCAAACGATATCGGATTCCCAAGCCCTCTCTCCCATCCTGTTGCCAGCAGAGAACTCACAGCCTACTCAGGGTGTCAGTCAAGTAAGAAGTTTTAAGAATAATATGATATGCACAATAATGAAGGTGGGGAAAATATTATTTGGAAGCACAGAAAGCAGTTAACTTTGTCCATTGGGACTAAAGACAGACAGGAGGGACACACCTGCTTAAACAGACGAGAAAAGACATTTGAGTTTTATCTTCGAGAATGAGACTGGTTTATAGAATGAATTCAGGGCTTGGGAAGGTGAGAGGATAGACTGAGTGATTGGAAGGAAGGAAGTACATCAGAGGAAGGAGGCTGTGTAAAGGCAAGGAACTGTCAGGACATTGTGGTTTTGGAGTGCATGTTGTGGTTTTTTTTCACCAGTGTGGCAGAAGGAAGAATATGTTGAGGGAGTGGCAAGTTATTATGCTGGCAGAGTATGTAGAGATATGCTTAACCATTTCAGTGACATCATAAGGAGTTGGAACTTTACATTATTAGTCAGTGGGGAATGTTGAGTGACCAATGAGTTATATCAGACATAAACATTGACGAAAAGAAAATCAGAGCAACAAATCATAGAACTTACCTAACATGAAGTGATCATTGTTTCCATTTCCTTACATTCAAGAAAAACAATTATAAAACAAGGGATCTATCACAAGTCAGGTTACTATTTCTCTTATGTAAAAGAGTCTAGGGGATACCCCCTTGTAACCTATTGTGACATAGAATAGTTTTACCGCCACGACTTAATTTTACATACTGAATCTCACAGTTTGTAATGAAATCTCATCCTTCTTGTTTTATCCTCCTTTCAGCAGTTTTTAATTCACTTGAAAGCAATTTTCAAGTTATCTCTTGGACTTTTCACTTTAGACTAAATAATCCTATTTCATGTATTTTTTTCTTCATAATTTCTACAATTTCAGTGGCTATTTCCTGGATCTTTTGCAATTCCTTAATATCTTCCTTATCTGTGATAAAATAAGCAAACAACATAGTATTTAAGAAACACATTCTGAGTGATGCTACATCTAGTATAAAGAACTATTCTCAGCCATTTCTTATGCTCCTGTTAGGAAATGGTTGGTATCATGTTAGAGTTTTTTTAAAAGTAGTTTTGCATTGATATTTTGATACTTTGAGCATCCTTTTTCCTTTTCTATTTATGCAGCTAAAAACCTTTTAAAAGCAGTCTTGTTAAATTGATGGATGCTTTCTCTTGATGTCTGTAAATTCTGTGCTTATCTCGAGTAACAGGATATAATGGAACAAGAATGGGGAGACCTGGATTCAAATCCTGCCTTTGTAAGATAGATTGTAAGACAGTCAAGTTAGGCTAAAAGAGTTGTCCCAGAATAATTATGGGGCATTTTCAAAAGTGTCCTAATTTGGATAGTAACCTGCACGGTCCCATTAGACTCTGTCAATTGCAAGTTTGTGCCTTTCATACTTTCAGCTTCTTCCTGGGGAAAAGGGGATAACCATATCTAGCCAAAACAATTGTTGGGAGATTTAAATATTTACAAAGTTAGTTTTTAATGTGAAGCCTGATATATAGTAAATGCTTTAGTTAAATAGGTCTTTTCCATTAAAAAAAAAAAAAGTAATTCCCTGAAATCAGGTGAACTTTGTATGTATACATTACCTTAATAACTGAGATAAAAGTATAGTCAACTAAATAATATGCTTCTAAAGTTCAGCCTTAGATATCAGTAGAAAGTTTAAAGAGCATCCTTGCTATATTCTCAAAGTAATTACTAATGATATTGCATCGTGTAGACGTGCACGTATAATGGCTTGAGTTATCCCTTAGCTTGATATACAGCCAATAAGAGTGCTCCCTTAGTCAGATAAGCCTTCAACAAGTTGATTCATTTTTTCAATTTTATTTTATTATTGAAACGTGTGGTACAAGTGAGGATTAACTACATAAATAGGCTGCATGCAGATGAAATTTGGACTTCTAACTGGCCCTCACTCCCTTTGGTACCCTTTCTGTTGTCATGAGACCCTTAGCCTCCTCTCTCTCCCTCTCCAGCAGTGCCCAGTGACTGCTGATCCCTCCTTGTGCTAATGTCACTAATGTTCAAGGTCCATTTATGAGTGGGTGGTATTCAGATCTTTCCTTCAGTGATAGGTCACAGTATGGTGGTCTCCAACTCCATTCAATTTGCTGTGAAGTTCATTATTTTCTTTTTTATGGCTGCAACATACTTCATTGTGAATATGTACCACATTTTCTTTATCCATTTCACTTTTGATGGGCAGCAGGGTTGGTTCTTTGTTTTTGGCATTGTGAACAATGGTGACAATAAACATGCATGTAAGGTACCTTTTTTGTAGAATGATTTATGTTCCTCTGGGTATATTCCCAGGGGAGGGATTGCTGGATCATGTGGAAGATCAATTTTTAGTTCTTTTAGGAATCGCCACACTGCTTTCCATAGAGGTTGAACTAGCATGCACTCCCACCCACAGTGTAAAAGCATTCCTTTTTTTTTTATACTTGCACCAGCATCTGTTATTTTTTGACTTATTAATGACAGCCATTCTTATTGGAGTTAGGTAGCCTCTAATTGCAGTTTAGATTTGCATTTCTCTGATGATTAGTGAGACTGAGCATTTTTTCATGTGTCTGTTGGCTGCTTGTGACATTTTGAGAAATGTCTATCCTTTCTCCAGTGATTGTTATTGGTGACTTTGTTGAAGATGAGTTGGTTGAGAGATCATGTTTTTACTTCCGGAATCTCTGTCCTATTCCATTGGTCTTGTATCAATATTCTTGTACCAATACCAGGCTGTTTTGGTTACTATAGCTTTGTAGTAAAGTTTAAAGTCTGGAAGTGTGATACCTCCCACTTTGTTCATTTTGCTGAGGATTGTTTTGGCTGTTCATAAAGTTTTCTGTTACCATATGAATTTCTGTATTGTTGTTTCCAGATCTGAAAAAAGTAATATTGGTAATTTGATGAGTATTGCATTGAATCAGTAGATTGCCTTGGATAGGATAGACATCTTGACAATATTGATTCTTCCAGTCCATGAGCATGAATTGGTTTTTAATTTGTTTGTGTCATCCTTGATTTCTTTGAGCAGTATTGTGTAGTTCTCATTGTAAAAGTCTTTCATTTCTCTGATGAATTGAATGCCAAGGTGTGTGTGTGTGTGTGTGTGTGTGTTTACTGTGAATAAAATTGTGTAATTTATTTGTTGCTTCTTCTGCTTGTTGCTGGTGTATAGGAATGTAACTGTCTTTTGCACTTGGATTTTGTAACTTGAGACATTACTAAAGTCATTTATCAGTACAAGGAGGTTTTTGACAGACTCCCTAGGGTTTTCAAAGTACAGAATCATGTCATCCACAAAGAGGGATATACTAACTTCCTCTTTTTCTATGTGGATACCCTTGATTTCTTTCTCTTGCCTGATTGGTCTGGTTAGGACTTCTAGCACTATGTTAAATAAGAGTGTTAGAGTGGGCAGCCTTGTCTTGTTCCCACAGAGGGAATGCTTTCAGCTTCTGCCCGTTGAGCAAAATGTTGGCTGTGGGTTTATCATAGATGGCTCTTACTGTTTTAAGTAATGTTCCTTCTATGCCTAGGTGTTTTTGTCACGTAGGGATGCTGGATTTTGGTGAATACTTTCTCTGCATCTAATGAGATAATCATGTGGTCTTTGGTTTTGCATCTGTTAATGTACATAAATATGTTTATAGTCTTGCAAATGTTGAACCACTCCTGCATCCCAGGAATGAAATCCACCTGGTCATGGTGGATGATCCTTGAGATGTGTTGTTACTTCATATGCTAGAATCTTGCTGAGATTTTTTGCATCTATGTTTATCAAGGAGATTGACCTCTAATTCTCTTTTCTTGTTGAATCTTTGCCAGATTTGAGTATCAGTATGACACTAGCTTCACGAAATAGGGAGACTGCTATCATTCTTGATTGCCTGGAACAATTTCTTTTTTTTTTTTTTTTTCTAGGTTATCAACATTTTTGTTATTTGTATAAAGTAATATTTTTTTTTTTTTATAATTAATCAGTATTTTTATTATAGTTTTGTGGGGTACAGTTAAGGGTTAGGTGTACAATTACGTTTCATTCAGACACCCTGTTG
>NW_007218393.1:234379-234857 GCF_000164805.1 Carlito syrichta | reverse complement strand
TGGGGTCCCCAGCCTCCCGGGGGCGAGAGTCAGAGACCCACTGCAGATCTCCCTTGCAGAGGGCTTCAGACACCGGGTTGCCAGGTCGCCATCTTGCCCCGCCTCCTGTGAGTGATTGGGACAGCCAGCCCAGGTAAGAAGTCCATGCAGGGTGTAGGCTTTGTGCTTTAGCAAGCAGCAGGTGTGGCTGCCCCTTGGGAAGTGTCACACTCAGCTCTTGAGTGCGCAGATGAGCGACTTCCCGTCCTTGATGAATTTGTTCTGGAACAATTTCAATAAGATTGGTATCACCTCCTCCTTGTATGTCTTATAGAATTCAGCTGGGAAGCCAGCTGGTCTGGGACTTTTTTGGCAGGGAGATTTCTTATGACTGAGTCAATTTCCTGGATTGTTATTGGTGTGTTTAGAGTATCAACTTCTTGTTTCAACTTTGGAAGGTTGTGTGATGTCAGAAAGTCTCCATTTCATGTAGGTTTTC
>NW_007218393.1:216761-234359 GCF_000164805.1 Carlito syrichta | reverse complement strand
GATACCCTTGATTTCTTTCTCTTGCCTGATTGGTCTGGTTAGGACTTCTAGCACTATGTTAAATAAGAGTGTTAGAGTGGGCAGCCTTGTCTTGTTCCCACAGAGGGAATGCTTTCAGCTTCTGCCCGTTGAGCAAAATGTTGGCTGTGGGTTTATCATAGATGGCTCTTACTGTTTTAAGTAATGTTCCTTCTATGCCTAGGTGTTTTTGTCACGTAGGGATGCTGGATTTTGGTGAATACTTTCTCTGCATCTAATGAGATAATCATGTGGTCTTTGGTTTTGCATCTGTTAATGTACATAAATATGTTTATAGTCTTGCAAATGTTGAACCACTCCTGCATCCCAGGAATGAAATCCACCTGGTCATGGTGGATGATCCTTGAGATGTGTTGTTACTTCATATGCTAGAATCTTGCTGAGATTTTTTGCATCTATGTTTATCAAGGAGATTGACCTCTAATTCTCTTTTCTTGTTGAATCTTTGCCAGATTTGAGTATCAGTATGACACTAGCTTCATGAAATAGGGAGACTGCTATCATTCTTGATTGCCTGGAACAATTTCAATAAGATTGGTATCACCTCCTCCTTGTATGTCTTATAGAATTCAGCTGGGAAGCCAACTGGTCTGGGACTTTTTTGGCAGGGAGATTTCTTATGACTGAGTCAATTTCCTGGATTGTTATTGGTGTGTTTAGAGTATCAACTTCTTGTTTCAACTTTGGAAGGTTGTGTGATGTCAGAAAGTCTCCATTTCCTGTAGGTTTTCAAGTTTATTTGCATACAGATGTTCATAGTAATCTTTGATAATGTCTTGAATTTCTTCAGGGTCAGTTGTGGTCTTGCCTTTTGTATTATTATTTGCATTTATTTGGACTTTATATCTCTTATTTTAGTCAATCTGGCCATAGGTTTTTAAATCTTATTTATCCTTTCAAAGAACCAGCTTTTTGTCCTGTTGATCTTTACTATATTTTTGTCTTCTATATCCTGCAATTGTGATTTTATCTTGGTGATCTGAAGTTAGGATTTAGATGATCTTGACTTTCCAGCTCCCTTAGGTGTAATGTTAGGCTGTGTACCAGTGATCTTTCTGTTTTCTTGACGTGTGTGTGCAATGCTATAAATTTTCCTCTTAATAGTACTTTCATGGCATCCTAGAGATCCTGATGTGTCTTGATATTCATTTATATCCAGGAATATTTTTATTTCTGTCTTGATTTAGTGTTGACCAAGAAGTTGTTCAGCAGCATGTTGTTTTTGTGTGTTTTGAGGGGATGTTGTTTGTGGCAAAATTTATTTTTATTTCACTGTGATCTGAAAAGATATATGGTATTATTTTGATCTTTTGAAAAATTTTCACTCTTGATTTATGCCCAAGAATGTGATCAATCTTGGAATATGTTTCATGCATTGATGAGTAGAATGCATACTCTGTAGATGTTGAATGGAGTGTTGTAGATATCTATTAAATCCACTTAATTGGCTGTCAGGTTAAGGTTTTAAATCTCCTTGTTAGTTTTTTTGCCTTGATAATCTATCTAGAGCTGTTAGTGGGGCAATTAGGTCTCCAATTATGAATGTGTAAGTGTCAGTTTCCTCACTTAGTTTACTTAGTAGTTGTTTTATAAAATCTGTTGCTCCAGTGGTGGGTGCATTTATGCTTAATTTGGATATTTATTGCTGGTGGATTGAGCCTTTTATTATTATGCAATGTCCTTCCATGCTCTTTTTAACTTTTGGTAGTTTGAAATCTGTTTTGTCTGATATTGGAATAGCCACTTAAGCTTTTTTCTGTTTTCCATTTGCCTGAAAGACCATTTTACAGCCCCCAACTTTGAACCTGTGGATATCCTTTACAATGAGGTGAGTTTCCTGGAGGCACTTGAATGTTGGATTATGCTTCTTTATCCAGTTTGCCACTCTGTGTCTCTTAAGTGTGCATTTAGTCCATTTATGTTCAAATTGATTATTTAAATGTGAGAGTTTATCCCTGTCAAAGATCTCTTAGGTGTTTCTTTGTATCCTTTTTACTTTTGTATTTATATATGTGTGTATTTTCATTTTTGTGAAGCTCTGTTAACTCTGTGCTTGTCTGTACTTTTGTGATGGGTATGTTCAGTCTTACTTTTTTCTCTCTTTCTGTGTGTTCAACAACTTCTTGAGCATCTTCTGAAGGGTTGGTCTGGATGTGGCATATTCTCTTGGGGACTGGATGTCTGGGAAGTACTTCAATTCTCCATCACTGGATGAAGCTTAGCTTGGCAACATAAAAAATTCTTGACTGGAATTTATGATGTTTAAGAATATTAAAGATTGGTCTCCAGTCCCTTATGGCTTAGAGTGTTTCTGCAGATAAGTCTGGAGCAATTCTGTTGGATCATCTCTGGTAGGAAGTCTGACCTTTATCTCTTGCTGCCTTTGGAATTTTTTCTTTCATGCTAACTTGGTGGAGGCGTATTACTATGTGTATTGGGGATGGTCTTCTCATGTGATACTTTGCAAAGGTTTTTTTTTTTTTCCTTAATCTCTTGTGTTGGAATGGTCACCTCTCTAGAGAGATGTGGGGAGTTTTCTTGGATAACGTCATGAAATGTTTATTCCATAGTGTTCTCAGTTTTCCTTTCTGCTTCAGATATATCAGTCAGACATAGACTGGCTTTTTGTCATATTCCCACATCTCTTGGTGGCTTTGCTCCTTCTTATTGAGCTCTTTTTTTAATGTTTTTTTGACCGATTGAGTTAATTCCACATTTTGGTCTTCAAACTCTGAGATTCTTTCCTCTGCTTGGTTGATTCTGCTATCTATGCTTCTTACTTTGTTTTTGATTTCCTGGATGGAGTTCTTCATTTCCATTATTTCATAGTATGCTTTTCTGAAATTGGCCAACTTTGCTTTTACTTCCTGTATAACTTCAGCAATTTGGCTTCTAGTTTCTCTTGGTTCTGTATTCATTTTAGCCATCCAATTTCTGATTTCTGTGATTGTCATCTGGGGAAGGTTGTTCAGGTGATTTCCATTGTTTGTGTTCTGATAGCTATTTTGGGGGGTACTGTCTCTTTAGTACTCTGAGAGTTGCCTATTTATTCATTGAATTTTCTCATTTGTGATAGGCTTCTCTTCCCTTTCTATAATTCCATTTTTTTTTTGCTCTGAAGCTAGTCACTGACCCTCTGTTCTAGTGCCTTTTTGTGGCTCAATACAAGTCCCTCAGTGAGGGAAGGAGGGGCATTTACTTCTGGCTCTTGCTCTACCCTGTGGCATATTTCTCAACTGTAGCAGTAGCACTCTGTGGAGGGTGGGTAGGGGGATTGACTTCCCATCTGCTGTCTGCTGTTTGTACCCTAGAAGCCTTCCCACTGAAAATCCTTCAGGTGTATTTTGTGTTGCTCCCTCCCTGTTCAAGTCTATACTCTGCTCTTGAAAAAGAGTGATTTCCTTGCCATAGGATAGTGGGGAGGGGATCTATCTGTAGGCACACAGGCTTAGGTGATTATTTCTGATCTGGCTGGGAAGATGAGCCAGGTGCTAATGAATTTCACTCTGCAAGTAGGTTTTTCCTGCCTGGCAGCTGGCTGTGCTCCACTGGTAGAAGCTACACTCATAGCCACTGATCCAGCACAATTTCTTTTTACTCTGTTCTGCTTGGGTTCCGTATTTGGCTGCTGTGCGCTGACCAGGACTTCTCCTGTGTGGGACCAATGCATGGTTGGGAGGAGGTGAACAAAACAAAAGCATCTTTTTTACTCACTCACTCTTGTTCACTGGATAGGGCTTCAGTTTCTGTGTGAGCATGGCACACAGCAGGGGATGGGTTGTTTGGAGTCTGGCATCAGCCATCATTTTATGGTCTCTGTGTGTTCAAAGAGACCTTTGCTGGATACAGTGTGCTTCACCCATTCAAAAGTGTTTGAGATGTCTTTGTCTATCAGCAACTTAGTCCCTACTCTCTGCCTTGCTGGGCAAAAGCAGCACTGATCTGTTACTTCATGGTGGCTATCTTGGATCCTTACCAAGTGCATTCTTAAGAATGCTATTCCCTATGAGTAGTTAATGGGTATTATGGATGGGGAAGAAGTGTTCTGGAGGAAAAATTGTGGAAAGAGAAAGTGTTGGAATAAACAAAGTTAAAGGGAATTCTACCTTTTAGGATTTCCCAGAGCCTTTAGCATACTCATCTTTGCTGTGAATCTGAAAGAGTATAATATAGTATACAGCATTTACAAAATAACTAATTGAACTTTAATCTCTTTTTTCCATGGAGCTCCTCAAACTACCAAGTTACCAATAACTCAGTTTATCACAGTTTGTTCCAATGCTGGAAAAATATATAACATATGTATTTGATTATAATATTTATTGATTGAGTGCTTTGTGTATAAGTAGCACTTCAAATCAGATTATATAACACAAATTTTAGTCTAAATCTGGAAAGGAATTTGAACTTGAACCTATATATAGATTTTTAAAAGCACAAATAAAATTCTGTAAATAATTCTTTCATTCTTATTTGGCAGTGAGAATTCAGTATGATAGCTATTCAGTACAGTGGTTTCCAAACTTTTAAAATTGTACCCTCAGTTCTTCATTCAGTTAATTTGCTTATTTATTTATAAGTTATATTCATGTATTAGTTGGTTACTATATAATGTAAGCATACCCAAAATTTAGATTTTTTTGTTTGTTTGTTTGTTTTTTGTTTTTGAGTTGGAGTCTCACTCGGTCGCCCAGACTGGAGTGCAGTGGCCACTCCGGGCCACCGCAGCCTCGCCTGCTGGGCTCCGGCGATTCTTCTGCCTCAGCTTTCCAAGTAGCCGGAATTACAGGCATGCGCTACCACGCCCGGCTGATTTTTTGATTTATTGTAGAGATGAGGTCTCGCTGCCCAGGCGGGTCTCGAACCCGCAGGCTCAGGCAATCCACTCACCTCAGCCTTCCAAAGGCGCGGGATTACAGGCTGAGCCACCGAGCCTGGCTCAAAATTTAGATTTTTAAAAAGGATTAGAAGAAAAATAAATAGAAATTCTAATATTTTCTTCCTAGACTTAAATGGGTCACATTGTCAGCCTCTGGGCTGCATTCTTCTCTCTTTGGAGACTACTGTACTAGTAGTAAAAGTGCAAAGCAGAACACAGATATAATCATTCTACATACTTTGGAAGATGTGTATTTTTTTACTCATCATATTTGTCATCATTTATTAAGGGGTAAATTTAGGTTTGATGCTGTTGTAAACATGTCACATAAAAAGGATAAGGACATATGTTTGATCTTGATAAGTTTATTCCAATTGAAGGGAATACATAATAATAGAAAAATATTGATTGAGGAGAATTATTGAAGAGGTGTAACAGGAGCCTCCATTGCTTGCCACTTCACGGAAATATCAATGTGAATAACAATCCATGCACAAAAGTACCTTCACAAGAATTAGGAAATCTAGGTGAGAATTACATCACCTGGGTGGAGCACAGAAATAAGAAAAGACACATTGAAGCAAGTAGGAAGGACAGTTGTACACTAGTTGCATCACTCTTCTCCCAAGTCCACATAGCACAGCATGCAGAGAGAGATAATCTTCAGGTTGGGGAAGGAGAGTTAAGTAGACAATATATCATTGTAGATGCCAGCACCAGTCCTGCTACGGTGGACTTCAGCACTGGGCCTGCCCCATAGACCCTGGCTTTAGCCTTACCCATGTATAAGGATGACCCTTACAGCTCCAGGATCCAGGCCACCTCCTGTGAACCCAAGATCCCAAGTAGTTCCCATACCCCTAGGTACTCCAGCACCAATGGATCTAGGCTCCAGACTGGCCTTCACAAACCCGAACATGAACCCTGCCCAAATGCAAGATTGGCCCACATGGCACCAGACTTTAGGCTGATTGTGAACCCAGATGCCAGGCTTATCTACCATCCAACACAGGCACCAAACCAACTTGCTTGATGACTTCAGTAGTCAGCCTTTTCACAGACCCTGGCAGCTGGGCTACTCACAATTTCTGATTCAGCAAACTGGTGAAGAATTTTTCCTGTTGAAGCCCCTCTGTAAAAACTAGAAACAGAGACATCTTCTTCAAATGCATAGATAACACAAAGCCACAAAGGTCATGAATAATCAGGGAACATGACACCACCAAAGAAACAAAATGTAGTGCCAGTAACTGACCTTAAGCAAATAGAGGTATATGAACTGCTAGAAAAAGAATTCAAAATAATTGTGCTAAAGAAGCTTAGTGAACTTTAAGAGGACATGGTTAGACAATTCAGCAACAACAGCAACAGCAGCAAAACAGATTACAAAGTACATGAACAAAATGGGAAGTACAACAGATAAATAGAATCCATAAAAAAGAATCAAATAAAAATACTGGAACTGAAAAACACATGATTGAACTGAAAATTTCCTTAGAGAACCTTAACAGCAGACTCCATTATGAAGAAGAAAGACTTGGTGAGCTAGAAGACGGGTTATTTAAGTTTACTCTGTCAGAGGAACAATAAGAAAAAATAATGACTATGGAACTTATGAGATTGTATTAAGCATATCAGTATATACATTATAGAATTTCCAGAAGAAGCAGAGACGGCTGAAAGAGAAGAAAGCATATTTAAAGACACAATGTCAGAAAACTGTCAAATCTGGAGTGGGAAATGAGCATTAAGATCCACGAAGCCCAAAGAACCTGAAATTGAACATATAATATAAACATAAACATATTTAGATAAAAAAAACTTAAAAGAATATTCATCTAGATACATTATAATCAAATTCTAAGTCAAAGACAAAATCCTCCCCCCTTTAAGGTTTACTGATATTTTATTGTGAATATGCAACATATTTTCTTATCCATTTATTTGGTGATGAACATTTAGGTTGATTTCATAATTTGACTATTGTAAATAGTGCTACAATAAACATAGGAGTGCAGATATTTCTTTGACACTTTGATTTCAAATCCTTTGGTTATGTACCCATATGGGGGATTGCTGGATCATAAAGCAATTCTATTTTTACAGGAATTTTCATATAGTTTTCCATAAGGGCTGTACTAATTTACATTTCAACCAGCAGTGTACAAAGTTTCCCTTTTATTCACATCTTGCAAACATTGGTTATCTTTCATCTTTGTGGTAGTTACCAGTTTAATAGGTATGAGGTGATATCTCACTTTGATTTTAATTTGTAATACCCCAATGATTAGTGATGTTGAACATTTTACAATTTCTGTTGGTGATTTGCATGTTTGCAACAACATATAAATCTGGAAGACATTATGCACCATGAAGTAAGCCAGATACAGAGAAACAAACACTACATAGTCTCACTTCTATGTGGAATCTAAAACAACCAAACTCATAAAAGCATTAAGAATATTAGTTACCAGAAACTTGGGGATCAGAGGAATGGAAAGATATTGATCAAAGACTACTATATTTAAATTAGATTGGAGGAATAAATGATAAGTATTTGAGATGATGGATATGTTAATTAGCTTGATTCCACATTCTATACATATATCATAGCATCACTATGTACTCTATAAATATATAAAAGTGTAATTTGTGAATAATATTTGTAAAAATAAAAAAATAGAAGACAGAGATAATTTTTTAAAAAGCAAGAGAAATCCTCTCATCATGTACAAGGGAACCTCCCTTCTTTCATATTACTACTAGCAGATTTTTTTTTGGCAGAGTTTTAGAGAGCAAGAAGAAGTGTGATATAATAAACAAAGTGCTGAAAAGAAAAGCAATAAAAAAACCATTCAATCAGGAATACTCTACTTTACAAAGCTGTCCTTCGGAAATGAAGAAGCTATAAAGACTTTTCCAAATAAATTCAGCATCACTAGACCAACCTTTCCACACACACACCAAAAGGCTAAATGTAGCTTCTTCAATTGAAAAAGTACACTAACAACATGAAAATATATAAAAGTATGGAACCCACTATGAAGGTAAGAATATAGGCAAATTTAGAATAATCTAGTCTCATTATGGTGGTACATAAATCAATTTCAACTTTAGCATAAAAGTTAAAAGTATTAAAAAACTATAGCTACAATAATTTGTTAATGAAAATGCAATACTAAAAATATGAGCTGTGATCTCAATAACATAGAAGGTAAGGGGGAAAAAGTAAAAAGCGTAAAACTTTTGTATGGGATTGATGTTAAATTGTCAGTTTAAAGTAGACTTTTATGGCTGAGTACAGAAGTTCAAGCCTATAATCCCAGCACTTTGGGAGGCCAAGGTGAGGGGATTGCCTGAGTCCATGGGTTTGAGAACAGCTTGGGCAACTTGGTGAGACCTCATCTCTACAATAAATCAGAAAATTAGCTGGGTGTGGTAACACACTCCTGTAGTTCCGGTTACTTGAAAGACTGATGCTGAAGGATCGCCTGAGTCCAGCAGGTCCATGCTGGGGTGGCCATGAGAGTGCCACTGCAATTACAAAGAAAAATACCTGTGTTATATCCAAAAAAATATACAGAGAAAGAAATCGAAGCACATCACTATAAAATATTGTCAAGTTACAAAGGAAGAGTATGGAAAAAAAGAAAGAGCAAAGAAGCGAAAAAGATAGTAGGAAACAATTAACAAAATGAAAATAGTAAGTTCTTATCATCAATAATCACTTTAAATGTAAATGCATTTGATTTTCCAATAAAAGACATAAAGTGTTTAAATGACAAAAAAAAAGAGGAAAAAACAAGATTCAACTCTATGCTACCTAGAATACAGTCATCTTTGCTTTAAGAACACACGTAGAATGAAGGTGAAGAGATGGAAACTGATATTCCAGGCAAACAGTAATCAAAAGAGAGCAAGAGTGTCTGTACTTATATTGAGCAAAATAAACTTGAAGCCCAAACTGTCAAAATAGACAAAAGTCACTGTTTAATGATAAAAGGATCAATTAATTAAAAAGATAAACCAAATGTCAATACATGTACATTCAACATTGGAGTATTAGAGATAATTTAAAAATTAATTGTTTTTGTTGTAAAGATCTTTTATTTCTCTGGTTAGGAAGATACTGAGGTATTTCATTTTTTTTTTTGACTACTGTGAATGGGATTATATTTTTTATTTGGTTCACTGCCTGTGTGTTGTTGATATATAAGAATGCAACTGTCTTTTGCATGTTTGTTTTGAACCCTGAGACTTTGCCAAAGTCCTTTATCAGTGCAAGGCAATTTTTGAAAGATTCTCTTAGATTTTTGAAGTATAGGATCATATTGTCAGCAATGAGGGATAACTTGTCTTCTTTCTATTTTGATACACCTGATTTCTTTCTCTTGTCTTACTGCTCTAGCTTGGACTTGCAATACTATGTTGAACAGGAGGGACGAGAATTGGCAGCCTTGTTTTGTTCTGACTTTCAGAGAACATGCTTCCAATTTTTGTCCATATTGGCTTGTCATTGACGGATCTAAAAATTTTGAGGTATGTTCCTTCTATGTAGAGTTGTTCAAGGGTTGTTATCAAGAAGGGATGCTGGATTTTATCAAAAGTTTTTTCTGCATCGAATGATGTAATCATGTGCTTCTTGTTTATATATCTGTTGACATATTTTATTACATGTACATTCTTGCAGATGTTGAACCAGCCCTGGATCCTGGAAGAAGACTACTTGCGCATGTTGGATGATCATTGCGATGAAATCTTCAAAACACTGCTCAAAGAAATCAAAGATGACAGAAATGGAAAAATATTACATGCTCATGGATTGGAAGAATCAACATTCTTAATATTTCCATCCTATCTAAGGCAATCTACCGATTCAATGCAATACCCATTCACTTACCAACATCATTCATCTCAGACCTAGAAACAACAATACAGAAATCCATATGGAAACATAAACTACCACGAATAGCCAAAACAATTCTTAGGAAAAGAAACAAAGTGAGGTCTCACACCTTCAGACTTTAAATTTTATTATAAGTTTACGATAATCAAAATAGCCTGGTACTGGTACAAGAGCAGGCATATTGACCAATGGAACAGGATAGAGATTCTGGAAACAAAACCTTAATTTCTCAACCAACTCATCTTCATAAAAACCTTCACCAACAACCACTGGGGAGAGAGGAACCTATTCAGTAAATGGTGTTGGGAAAACTGGCTGACCACATACAGAAGAGTGAAACAGGACTCCTACCTATCACTATACACAAAAATCAACTCCAAATGGATCAAAGACCTAAACACAAAACCTCAAACTTGAGGAACCTTAGAAAACACAGGAGACACCCTTACAGAAATTAGAGTAGGCAACCAACTCCTGATCAAAATCCCAAAAGCCCATGCCATAATAGATAATATAGACAAGTGAGACCTCATCAAACTGAAAAGCTTCTGCAAAGCAAAATAAACCATCACAAGAACAGACAGACAGCTCACAGAATGGGAAAAAATATTTGCCAACAGCGTATCTGACAAATGCCTAACATCCAGGATCTACAAGGAACTCAAATGTACTGAAAGGAAAAAACAAACAGCCCCATTAAAAAGTGAGCAAAAGACACGTATAGATACTCCTCAAGAGAATACATACGAGCAGTCAACAGACACATGAAAAAGTGCTCAGCCTTACTCATCCTCAGAGAAATGCAAATCAAAACCACATTGAGATACCACCTAACTCCAGTAAGAATGGCCATCATTAATAAAACAAAAAACAACAGATGCTGGCAACGGTGCAGAAAAAAGGGAATGCATCTACACTGTTGATGGGAATGCAAACTAGTTCAGTCTCTATGGAAAACTGTGGCGATTCCTAAAAGAACAAGAAATTGACCTTATATACAGCCCAGCAATTCCCAGTCTGGGAATATTCCCAGAGGAACGTAAATCACTCTACAATAAGATAGCTGTGCATGCATGTTTATGGCAGCACCATTCATAATAGCAAAGACAAGGAACCAATTGTGCTGCCCATCGAAACTGCACTAGATAAGAAAAATGTGGTACACAATGGACTATTATGCAGCTGTAAAGAAGGACAAAATTTTGGACTTCACAGAAACTTGAATGAAATTTAGAGTCTATAATACTCGGTAATCTATCACAGAAACAAATGACTGAGTACCACATGTTCTCACTCATAAGCAGACCCTGAAGAGTTACCATAATACTATAAGAAAGGGATTAACAGCAGCCAGAAACTGCTGGTTGGGGGACATTTCATCAGTAAGAGTACCTGATCTCAAACCAGGTGAAGGAGGGACCAAAGGGAGGCCCAAATTTTACTTGTAGAATGACCAATTGTATACCTAATCCTGAATTGTACCCTGCATCTTTAAAATAAAAAAATAAGTAAAAAAGTAACAGGATTTGAAACAAAGTAATAGATCTGAAGGGAGATATAAACGATACAATAATAGTGGGCAACATTAATACCCCACTTTCAACAATGGACCATCCAGTCTGAAACAGCAGACATGAACAATACGCTACAGACCAAATGAACCTACCAGACACTTACAGAAGATGTTATCCAATAATGGCAGAATACACACTTTTTTCAAGTGCGCACAGAACATTTTTCAAGAGGGATCACATTAGGCTACAAAACAAGTTTTAATAATTTATAAAGATTTGACTGGGTGTGGTGGCTCATGCCTGTAATCCCAGCACTTTCAGAGGCTGAAGTGAGAGGATTGCCTGAGCTCAGGGGTTTGAGACCAGCCTGGACAACTTGGTGACACCTCGTCTCTACAATAAATCAAAAAAATTAGCTGGGCATGGTAGTTCCAACTACTTGGAAGACTGAGGCGGAAGGATCGCCTGAGCCCAGCAGGTTGAGGCTGTGGTAGCTGTGAGTGTGCCACTGCACTCCAGCCTGGGTGACAGAGTGACTCCAACTAAAAAAAAAAATTATAAAGATTAAAATCTTAACAAGCATCTTTTCTGACCACAATAATATGCAACTTGAAATCAATAATGAAAACAATATAGACAAATTCACAAATATGTGTAAATTAAACAACATATTCCTGAACAACCAGTGAGTCAAAGAGAAAATCAAAAGAATATTTAAAAAACCATAATTTTATATGTAAATATTGTTTTATAGATTTTAAATATGTAAGATTAATTATCTTGATTAATTATTTTAATTCACTTATCTAAATATATAAAACAATTTTGAGTGGGGATACCTGACACATCAAAGATAGACAGTACCATTTCAGTGTTAAATGTATCGATAGGCAAAGGCCCTAGATTTTGGAAAAGAAGATCCAGGATTAGACCTGACTTCTACAATCTTCCATTATATGGTCTTAAGTAAGTTACAAATTTTCTTTCAGTCTCAGTTTTTCTCATCTGTGAGTGAAGGTAACACTTATTTTGTTGGGTAATATATATTTTGTTGGGTAAGATAATATATAAAAGATATCAGAAAGTTCTTTTAATTAATTGGAAACAATATTGTTAATGCATATAGATCCCGAGGTTGGGTAGAATTCTACTAAAAAACAAGTGTAATTCTTCTATATGTAAAAATTTATATATGCAAAATAATAAAATTCCTATTTTATTTTTGAGGAAGATTAATATTTTAAGTCATATTAAACTGAATATATGTGTGTACATTTTCCTGTTGATGAAGAATAATAAATGGAATTTTTTTATTCTTCCTTAAATCTTGCAGTCTTTTAATAAAAAAAAATCTTAAGGCATGTCTTCATGCTTTAGCCTGAGAGCCTTTGTCCCTGCTGGTATCTCTACCTGGAATGTTCTCTCATACAGTGAATTTCTCCTTTCCTTGAAAGTATTTCAGCTCTCACAGTCAACTCCTCATATCCATGACCATCTAAGAAGTACCCATGTATATACTCATCTATCCCTTTACCCTGCCTTTACTCTGCTAGGAGATTAGATCTTAAATATTCTTATCACAGACACACACATTCACACACAATGATAATAATGGCAGGTGATGGGTATGTTCTTCAGCTTGAGTGGGATGATGTATATCATACATTGTATATGTTTTACACCTTAAATATATATACAAATTTTATTTCCCAACCTTTCCTCAATAAAGCTTGGGGGGCGGGAGGAGTAGAGCAATATTAGTTTAGGTGGTGGAGTTCTTAGATCAGTTCTGTTAGTTTTATCAAATACTTGTAGACTATGAATCATGCTAGGCAGTAGGTATCAGGAATACAGAAATAAGTCATGGTTTTTATCCTTGAGTAGCTTTTAAGTACCAATGTGATGCCAGTTTAATAGTGTTTTTGGGACAAAAGGGAAAGTAACCCTGGAAAACTACTTCTTTATAGTATGACTACTTTATTTTGAGTAGAACCTGTTTTCCGTTAAAGGATTGTGAGGTAAGTATTCTAGCAGGGGTCAACTTTCTCCAAGGGATCCTAGGACTCTCTTGTTCATAATTCTTATTTGAGGTTTGTTCTCCTGAATTCTATTTGTTTCTGGGTATGTTTCTCTTCTTTAGCCTTATTTTAGTGCATAAGTCCTCTGCTGTCTTCTAAGATATTACTAGTCACTGCAGTGCTATTTCTCCCCACTGCTTGCCTTTTGGTCCCTGTGGTTCAGCCATTCAAACTTCTTTCTTTATCAACTGCTGCCAAATTTTTCACCTATCAGTAGTTTCTCTTTTTGGTCTTTGTGATGGTTACTGTAGTATATTATTACCTTAGATACATTTCATTTTGCCATGGTTCTAAATTCTAGCAGATGTCCACTTACACTTCATTCTCATAAAATCATCTTCATTAGAATTAAATACCTGTACCTTTAGAATTCTTCAAAATGCATTTGATATCTTAGTTTTATCATATGTTTACATTTGTACACATACAAAAACTTAACTATTTAAAGGTTCAGTGTGTAACCCATAGAAAATTTATCAGGTTCCTAATTTTTTTTTTTTCCTGAAACATTTCACTTCAAATAAAGTTTTAATTGTATTGACTTTAAGTGAATGTAAACCAAGTTAGTACTGAATCAACAGATGGAAAAAATCCTTATCATTGAACAATGAAACAACTTGAATTCCTTCGCCCCTTTTTGCCATCTGGTATCTGTGTTCATATTTGAAACATTAACCATTCAGAAAAGAGGTTTTTTTTGTATCCAGTAGTCAGAAGCTTTTTCTGAAGACTGGTACTTAACTTTTCAGGAAAAAAAAAAAAGATAAAATGCTATAAATACAAATGGAGCCCTGAACTAATATTTGACAGTCACATAAAAGTTTAAGAAAATGCAGGGTACAAAGTGAGTCTAAGGAGATGCCATTTTCAATTTGTTTTCATAATCTAATTCTGCATTTCTTGTAAAGGTTAATCTAAATCCAACAGAACCAAGCCTGTCCAGTGTTTGCTTGTTATGGACGCTGCCACATAATTCTAAATGAAGCAAAATGAACATGGCCCTTGTTCACTATTTGCTATTTTTTCCCCTGAATTTTAGCAGATACAATTTTTAAAAAAATTGACCCTCAAACTGTTAGTAAATTATGTCTGTAATGGTAAAATGCTTCTTAAAAAAATCTAGAAAAGAATTTATAATATTCTCTTTGAAAATAATGACACAATGTACATTTATCACTCTTACTCAAAATAACTTTGCAGATTATCTTTTTCTGGCTGTCCACCTACTTGGTGAAGGATGAAAGCCAAAAGAACTCAAAGTTTAACTATTAATTTAAATGTTAACCTAAGGAAAAAACTGTTTAACATTCAAAACTTCAGCCCTCTAAAAGTCAAACATCAAAATATGTGGTAGTAATGACTTTTAGATATTTTGTGTTTTCACTGTGTATAAAACTGCTTATCTCTATTTTTCATGAGCTTTTCTAGTATAAACAAAACATAAATAATTAATATGGTAATTTTATGATATTGGAAGCCAACTTTTTGGTTTAGGTCTAGATCTTTTAGCATGTTGATATTTACTGTCACTTTTCAGATTGGCTTGCTTTTGAGTAGACTTTGAAGACTATTTTTTCCTGTGGTGGTGGTCTTCATTTGGGGGCTTAATAGTAATGCCTTGGTTCCAGAAGTTTTCTGTATGTGGATAGCTAAGAAGATTCTATTAACTATTCTTCAGATTTAGAAATAATTTGTTCACTGAACAATCAGTCTTTGATTGACAAGCTTAAGAAGATTACAAATAACACTCATTAAGTAAAAGTTCCTCTCGTATCAACTTGAATCTTTATCCATCGGCTTACTCTATCTCTGGTCTACTTACTTGGCTTTAAGACAGACCTTTTAACTTTCTCTGCTAATGGGGATTTCAGATGTTGAAGAGCTTTTGGACATAGGGAGCAATGATGTGTTCAGCTTAGTCATGTCATAGGCAGCAAGCGGACTGAGATCACTCTCGGTAGCTATAGAGGAGGCCTCACAGGGAAACTGGGCTTCATTCCCTGTCCCTCAGTATGTTATATTCTTCACACAACAGCTCTGAATATGGTAAGTCTGAAAATGTTTCCCTCAGAAATGGTGACTTCCCTAACTACTTTTTTGCCCTTATGTGACAGTTACTTAGTCAACTTTCTTTCAGTTTCTTGACTGTGCTGGTAATAAAGTATTCTCTATTCACTTCTCTCCTTCATGACTTCTGCCTGCTTGACTACTATTAGTATAGATTTTTCTTCTTTAACGTGTCCTTTCAGCTTCCACCCTCACGGACTTCCAGCTTTTTCTACATCTCACAGAGAATGTGTGATTGGACTGATGGGTCACCATACAGAAGGTATCGCCACTGCCGATCTCTCATCAGGCTCACCTCAGGGGTCATTGCTTTCTGTGTGCATTCAAACAACAAAAATCAAAAAACATACCAAGACCATTTTTTGTTTGTCATTTAACTTAATGTCAAGAACTCAGATGACTGCTCATTCCAGCCCTGGGAGGCAGGTATTATTCTTATCCCTGTTTTCCAGATATGGAAATACTCAGAGACATTAAATACAGATGGAGTTGGGACTCAAACTCAGCTCTAACTTCAAACCCCATGTCTGTAACCACTGTAATGTGGCAGAAACCAGGGCACAGTGTCGTATGATGCATAGCCCAGATTCCTTTGGAAATGGATGCCCTCAGAAGGGACCCGTGGCATGGTAGATGCCCTGAGGCATCAGGAGGGATGGCTTCAGTGACAGGCACCTACTAGCACACACAATTTCCTGACAGCACAATGGGAACTAGCATAGCAATCCTATTACCTACAGTTTCTTGGTAAATTGAAGATGTGAAGCAAAACTGTGCTTTAAATTTCAAAGCACTTGTGTAATGATAGAAATGGTACTGGGCCTGGAATAGCAGGGCTCAGGGCTTATATCCCAGATTAGGAATGTATTGATCTTTAAATTTTGGACACTTCACTTAATCTCTTACTTTACTCATCTTAATAATTGGTTCATTTTTACTTTTAAAAGCATAATCACATGGAATTAACTTTTTTAATGATTAAATTATTTTGATAACAGGCTTGGCATTTGATAGGGATTGAGTATATTAATGGCTTTCCTTTTGGTTTTTACACTTTCTTTTTTATTTCTCTAAGGAAAGACGATACTTGGCTGCTTTTTAAAAAAGAAAACCTCTTAATTGAAGCGTAACACACAGAGAAAAGCACAGAGATAATAAGTGTGTACCTGAATTAATTATCTCAAAATGAACTCACATGTGAAACCACTTTCCCACTCAAGACATAGAACTTGGCCGGAATTCCACAAGCCACTTATGCCCCTTCCCAGTCACTGAACTCTCTATCCTTCCCAGAAGTAACTCTGCTTTAACTTTTAACACCATCGATAGGTTTTGTCAACTTTTTTTAGTTTTATGTAAAATAAGTTACAAAACATATAATTTTTGACTTTTCTTGCTAAGTAATGTTTGTGAGAGTCATTGCTGTTATTTCATGTTATTACACTGTTTATTCATTTGTATGGTAGAAGTGTGTTTCATTATATAAATGTACCACAATTTATTTATTTTACAGTTGATGGATATTTACATTGTTTCCAGTTTTCAGCTACTGCTATTAATGTTACTATGACTGTTTGAATGTTCTTGACTATGTCTTCTGGTTAATATGTTTACATGGTATACATGTTTAGTTTATATCTAGGTATGAAGTTTCTGGGTTACCAGATGTGGTGTCTTTAACTTGAATAGATAATACAAAGCAGATATTCCAAAGGGTTTTCCATCTTGCCTGTAGTATGTGACTACCTGTTGCTTCTAAGACAAGCTAGCTTTTGGTGTTTTCATTTAATTGAATTCTGATGTGTTTGTAGAGGTATGTCTTTTTACCTTTCCTTGACTACCAACGAAGTTGAACCTCTTTTAATATATTTTTTGGACATTTGGATATCCTCTTTTGTAAATTTCTTGGCATTTTTTTTTTCTAGTGAGTTCTGGAGGTTTTTTTTTAAACTTTATTCCTTATATGAGCCATTTTTTGATTACAGGTGCTGCAAATATTTTCTCTTGTGGCTTGTCTTTTTACTCTCTCTTTTTTTTTTGAGTTGGAGTCTCACTCTGTCGCCCAGACTGGAGTGCAGTGGCTGCTCCCAGCCACCGCAGCCTCAACCTGCTGGG